>NC_053024.1:679545711-679676390 GCF_003073215.2 Triticum urartu
GGGAGGCTTCTCAAGTTACTTAATGCTTTGCCTGATCATCCTCTTAAGAAAAATGAAATACTTGATATCTTTTATAATGGACTAACTGATGCTTCCAGAGATTACCTGGATAGTTGTGCTGGTTCTGTTTTCAGGGAAAGAACACCGGATGAAGCTGAAATTCTATTGAATAATATGTTGACAAATGAAAATGATTGGACACTTCCAGAGCCTATCCCTAAATCAACTCTGAAGGAGAGATGTGTTCTATTTCTCAGTCCTGAAGATATGCAAGAGGCAAAGAAATCTATGAAATAAAAAGGTATTAAAGTTGAAGATGTTAAGAATGTACCTCCTATTGAAGAAATACACGGTCTTAATTTACTGCCTGTTGAAGAAACATATGACCTTAATCCATCTCCTATTAAAGAAATACATGGTCTTGATAACCCGACACAGGTAGTAAAGATAAATTCTCTCTATAGATATGATAAAGCTGAAATCCCATTTACTAAATTTGCTAGCCCATGCTTAGATGAGTTTGATAAATTTATGGCTAAGCAAGAAGATTTTAATGCTTATTTTGGTAGACAATTGAAATACAATTCAAATATCCTTGAACACTTGGGTGATTATATGGCTAATGTTAAAGGTGAACTTAAACTTATTAGTAAACATGCTTCTATGGTTACCACACAAGTAGAACAAGTACTTAAAGCTCAAAATGATTTGCTCAATGAATTGAATAATAAGAATAATGATAATGCTGTTAGAGTGGCTACTAGAACTGGTAGAATGACTCAGGAACCTTTGTATCCCGAAAGCCACCCTAAGAGAATTGAGCAAGATTCTCAGAGAAATAATATAGATGAACCTAGTACTTCTAAAAGGAAGAAAAAGAAAAATGATAGGACTTTGCATGCTTCTAGTGAACCTATTGCCGAGACACCTGAGAATCCAAATGATATTTCTATCTCTGATGCTAAAACACAATCTGGTAATGAACCTGAAACTAGTAATAATGTTAATGATAATGTTCATGATGATGCTCAACCTAGTAATGATAATGATATAGAAATTGAACCTGCTGTTGATCTTGATAACCCACAATCAAAGAATCAACGTTATGATAAGAAAGACTTTGTTGCTAGGAAACACGGTAAGGAAAGAGAGCCTTGGGTTCAGAAACCCATGCCTTTTCCTCCCAAACCATCCAAGAAAAAGGATGATGAGGATTTTGAGTGCCTTGCTGAAACGATTAGACCTATCTTTTTGCGTATGCGATTAATTGATATGCTCAAAATGAATCCTTATGCTAAGTATATGAAAGATATTGTTACAAATAAAAGAAAGATACCTGAAGCTGAAATTTCCACCATGCTTGCTAATTATACTTTTAAAGGTGGAATACCAAAGAAACTTGGAGATCCAGGAGTACCCACTATACCATGTTCCATTAAAAGAAATTATGTTAAAACTTCTTTATGTGATCTTGGAGCCGGTGTTAGTGTTATGCCTCTCTCTTTATATCGTAGACTTGATTTGAATAAGTTGACACCTACTGAAATATCTTTGCAAATGGCTGATAGATCAACTGCTATACCTGTCGGTATTTGTGAGGATGTGCCTGTTGTGGTTGCCAACATTACTATTTTAACGGACTTTGTTATTCTTGATATTCCCGAGGACGATAGTATGTCTATTATTCTTGGAAGACCCTTTTTGAATACTACAGGGGTTGTTATTGACTGCAGTAAAGGCAATGTCACTTTTCATGTTAATGGTAATGAGCATATGGTACACTTTCCGAGGAAACAACCTCAAGTCCATAGTATCAATTCTATTGGAAAAATTCCATCGATTATTTTTGGAGGTTTTGAATTTCCTCTTCCTACTGTCAAGAAGAAATATGATATTCTTATTGTTGGGGATGTGCATATCCCCGTTGAGGTAACATAGTGCTATTCGAAATTTCTTCGGTTCCATGTTATTCGGAATGAGTTCGTTAACAAGACTTGATCAACCTTGTTAGTGGATTCCTTTTGATGATCATGAGATGGATGAAACTAGAAGGCACAACCTTCTGTACCCTCCTTTTTACTTTCTGTTATTTATATTAAATAAAATAAAAATAGTATTTTTCTCTCTGTTATCTGAATTATCCTTGCAATATAAAAATACCACGAAAATAAAAGTTCTCCAAATGCCCTAAAATTTAAATATGATTTTTTCTGGAATATTTGAGAATATTTGGCACTGAGAACACAGCAGGAGGAGCTCGCACCTGGCCACAAGGGTCAGGGGCGCGCCCCCTGCCTCATGGGCCCACGGTGGCCCTCCTCTACTTATCCTTTCACCCACACACTCCTTCTTCCTCCCACAAACACGAATATCCAGCTCAAACCCGAGTCCAAGCTCGTTTTGCTGCCATTTTCGATCTCCTTGCTCAAAGCACCTCTCACAAAACTGCTTCGGGGGACCAATTAGTTTTTTTTCTAGTGCTTTATTCATTGCAAATTTATGCTGCCTAGGTGACCACGTTCTTGAGCTTGCATGTCAAATTTATATGGTTCCAAGTAGTTTTGATGCATGATATAGGCTCTAGGCACTTGTATGAGTAGTTGCTGCCAATATTATTGAGTTTGGCTTACTTTTATTTTGAAGTTACTAAAAATTTCAGAATTTTTCAGAGAATAATGAAGAGATTTTAGAGGGGCTCATCGAGCCGAAGCTCCAAGGAAAAGCAAAATGAAGAAGCAATGAAGCCCAAATATAATTTGCCTCGCACCGCGGAGGTTAGGCCATGTGAAGGGCCCTCCGATGAATTCTTGAGAGCAACCGGGATTTATGAGGATTTTTATGAATTGGCTAAGAATACAGGCCTCACCGACTTCCTCCATGACCAACGCGAACAGTATCTCTTACTCACCAATACTTTTGTGCAAAACTTCTACTATTATCCTAGGGAATCACCTCCTTCAGTAGAGTTTCATTTATATGATGTGGTTAAGAAGATGTCACTTTATGATTTTTGTCGGGTTTGTTTGATCCCTTTCGAGGGCAAAATAGAGGAACCACATCGTGACGATGTGGATGGGTTTATTGATACCATCACCGTAGGGGAAACGAGGAAGGTTTCCGATGCACGAATCACTATACATTTTCCTGTTTTACGCTACTTTGCAATATTTGCTAGTCGTTGCTTAATTGGTCGCGGAAACTGTGGAAACCTTAGTGTTCCTGATATTGTTATTTTGTTCCACGGGTTATTCTGTGATAACTCTGTGAGTATGGGCGGTATTATTGCTAAACGGTTGAGTCTGAACCGTACAAAGGGCCCCATCTTTGGTGGTATCTATGCTCCACGCCTAGCTGCACATTTTAACATACCTATTTAGATACATTAAAACTGAGCACCTTCCCAGCCCTCACAGGCCATCAGCGTCCACGACCGTCTGATCATCAACTTTGAGCATTTTTGGCCGTCAGATTGCCGTGAGTCGCTCCTAATCTGGCTTGGTTCGCTATTAACGATGGCTCACTGTTGTGGGCTGCTACTCCGGACACTTTTTTGGACCTCTCATGTTAAATTGGGCCTAATGGGCCTTTAGCAGCTTGCCTACCCTTTGTGTGGCGACTGTTTCAATGGTTTCATTCGCAAAGGTCGCTCGGCTCCACCCTTCGCGTGGCAGCTGTTTCCATGGGCGACCGAAGTGGGTCCCGACCAATGCAAGAGCGACGACTCCGATGGCAACCTCTCTGGATTCGGACATACGCGCCTCACGTGAGTTGTAGGGTCTCCGAGCAATGCGATGGGAGGTGGTGCGGGCAAAATGAAGCATCAGTGGGGATTGGAGTCGATTCACTGGCGATTGAAGAGGCAAATCGTAGTTGATGCAGCCCATTACTAGCCACTGGTAATTACACCTCCGTTACTACTATACCGATGCATCTTCTTCATTTACTAGACGCTCGTGTATATATACTACTCTACCTTGCAGTTGTTCGTTCCCAATTCCCCTCATTACTTATGTAACTCTTCTCCTGCAGCCATGGCTGACTTGTAGGTGGAGGATTCATCTTCACAGTTATGTCGGTCCTCTCTCTCTCTCTCTCCCTACTAATTCAGATGGCTTGTGATTCATAAAGTTTTAATTTCTGAAGATCTCTTTTGATGTATCTTTCCCTTTTTGTGTTATCGTCAGCAAATAAGTTAATCTTTCTCTGATGAGAAATTTCTCCGGTGCGATTGAATTTCACATATTATGTACCTGGACGGCCAGATGATTTTGTGACTGATTGGTCCAGGTGACCTCTCCCTACAGATATTTATTAATGGGCATTGACCCTCATCAAGGCATATAACACGACGCGACCTGTTAATACTGTTGGCATATCTTCACCACTTGGTCATGTATGCTCCTGTATCCCATACTTTAGTCATATACTCATATCATTGTACAGACATCCATGCTCCTGAGTCGTGACTTGTGAGCAGTTCAGCATACAGTTTGATCTCGGAACAACTGGTTATGCCTTAATTTTGAAGTTATTTGGGTTTGTTGCATGCTAAAAACCATACCCTCCATGTGTAATTATATGGAGATGACAAGCACTGATGGTAAGGTATGTTTTGCATGTGCCTTATGATTACGTTTTTTCAAATTGGAGTGCGATACATGATTATTTACTCTTCAGTGCCAATTTCTTTTGTCCTGCCCATATAGTTCACACTTTGACGTCTTGAATTCTTGATGACTTTAGATAGCTTTGCGTGACAACACTTAGGTTTTTATATGGTGAAACTTGCCTCTCTAATCTTTTGAGTTGTATTTGTTATGCAGAATGTATCCTGACCTGTCCACAAGTAAGACCTTGTTATTTCTTCTAGGTTTTGGAAGATAAACTTGGTAGAGTTAAAGGCATTTTGTAATAATTTAATCTTGATGGTCGGATGTATGTTCTTATTCATACTATTATTTTGCATTTATATTCAATCTTATCGACTTTCCTTTTGACACTGTACAATTCATTTTCTCATATGGATCTGGTAAAATCGGAATGACCTAAAGAAATCGAAAGGTAGTTACTTTTTGTCAAGCATACTACATTTTTATTTTAGAATTTAGGTTTGAGAATAGATAAACTATATGCATATTTTTTGTGAAATCTCTTGATTAAAAATATGAGCATATATCTGATTTGTGAGGCCTCTTCCACCAAATCTATGAGCCCTTGTATCAAGCACTAACCGTACGGGCATGTATCAAGCAATAACTCCTAATTTGTTCTTCGAAAGTTGATGAAACTCAGCTGAATTTTTCAGTTGCTACTACGCAAATAAAGCCTAAATTCACATCTTTTGATGTTGTTGGTGATTATAAGAGTAAGCGGATGCACTGGAAGGTTCGCATGACTAAGCTAGATTGAGCAAGATTTTATATGGAATATGCAAGTAAATGAAGCATTCCAATAGCCATAAATTTGATATGCCCCATCTGTGATCGCTACAAGGATATCTATTATTATATGTGGCAGTGACCAATTCCCAGAATATTTTTTAGGCCCAAACAAAGGTTTTATTCTATATTACGAGGATGCTAATTTGTTGGAAATTAGGAAGCAAAGCCATGCCTGCACTTAGCACGGTTGATACCAGAATTATCAACCCCTCTTTTTGCTGTTAAATATGGCTGACACGTTAATCTGCCCACTTCACATTATGTGTATGCCTGTAACCAAACCTATTACATATCAGTATACCTTGGTCTATTGTTTTGGATGGTACAAGCTATGTAAATTCTATTGCTAACCTGTGTCTTGCAGCAACTTCAAAGATGCACGTGAGCTATTAGATTTTTCTGCTGCATGTGAAGTATTGCCTGCAATATATTATTGTCTTTGATTCACATCGAACCATCTGGCAGATACTATTTGGTATTGATTGGGAAATAAATCTCAATGTTAGAAGAATTATACCAATAATACAATTCGAGTTCGCAATGTTGTGCTCATCAATAACTTGGATGTTGCCATAAAAGCATCTTGATTTTTGTTCTCCTATACGTGAAACTTAATGTGAAATAAGTATCAAATATTTGTGTTGTCTAATTAGTCTATATATTTATGAAATTCTTCTCTCTTTGATTACTACTCCCTCCGTTGACAAATATAGGATGTTTTGGATATTTCAATATGGACTAGGTACATACTGCAATGAGTGAACAAACACACTAAAACATATCTATATGCATCCGATTCAAAAAAGTTAGAACATCTTATATTATTATAGAGGGAGTAACAAATATAATGGACGGGCGCGGCAACGCGCGCCTTAATGATCTAGTTAGGCATTATGAGAAGGAAGAAAAATTGCTCACTCGTGTTTATTTAGATTATAAGAGTATGTTAGCACATGATTTCATTATAAAGAATAGGGAAGGGGAGCTTAAATACAAATTGTTCTTTGATAAACATCATCCGGAGACTATTACCTTGCCTGCTCCTTCCTTGTTTGATTTATCTGTAGGCTAGTACCTCGTCTCACCGGAGGACATTCACGCCTACCGAAACCCTGCACCAGCCATAGAGCCAGAGTCGGAACCACAGGTTGATCGTCCACGACAGTCTAATTACCATTGGGATCCGAAGATGATTGCCAACCAGTGGCAGTCAGAGTCTTCTTCGTCGCAGTACGACCCCAACTATTATTATGGATATCCGCCAAGCCAACCGTGGCCATAGACCAACTTAGGCCAAAAGTCTAAGCTTGGGGGAGTACGTATTTCCCACCGACATTACATTTATGTTCACACACTCATTGCTATATGTCGGTGCTCATACTTTTTCATTGTATTATCCATGCTAGTTTATTCCCTTTTTATGCTTTCTTCTTGTGTGCTTAATAAACCTTAAGAAAAACCAAAAAAAATAGTTGTAGCTTTTAATTAGTTTACTTTCCATGCTTGTAGTAGTAATTAAAAGAGAACCCAAAAAGATTTCCTGTTCTTCTTTTGCTTGTTGGGAGCTTTCACGTGTAAATAGTTTTATTTCTTTTTCTTTTCTTTGGGGGTCGATAGGAGAAGACCATGATTAAATTGTTGAAGTGGCTCTTATGTGCATAATTGTTGATCTGACAAAAGAGCCCATATTGACTTGTCTTCTCCTGTTTATTGCATGCTTGCAGATTCCAGCTTAGTCCAATGCACGTGCACTATTATTATTATTCACACTATTCGGTCGTGCAAGTGAAAGGCAATTATGACGATATATGATGGACTGACTGAGATGAGAAAAGCTGGTATGAACTCGACCTCTTTTGTTTTTGTGAATATGATTAATTCATCGTTCCTGATTCAGCCTATTATGAATAAACATGTTTGCAATGACAACTAGAGATCATAGTTTCTTGTGCCATGCTTGATTAGCTAGGAGCTTATAATGGTTTACCTTGCGTGCCAACATGCTATTAAAATGGTTAGTGGTATGATATGGTGGTATCCTCCTCTGAATGATTTAAGTGACTTGACTTGGCGCATGTTCACGCATGTAGTTGAAACAAAATCAACATAGCCTTCACGATATTTATGTTCATGGTGGATTATATCCTACTCATGCTTGCATTCGGTGTTGATTAATTTTAATGCATGTTCATGACTATTGTCGCTCTCTAGCTGGTCGCTTCCCAGTATTTTGCTAGCCTTCACCTGTACTAGGCGGGAATACTGCTTGTGCATCCAATCCCATAAACCCCAAAGTTATTCCATATGAGTCCACCATACCTACCTATATACGGTATCTACCTGTCGTTTCAAGTAAATTTGTATGTGCCAAACTCTAAACCTTCAAATAATTATCCTGTTTTGTATGCTCGAATAGCTCATGTATCAACTAGGGCTATCCGTATCTTCCATGTTAGGCGGGTTATTCTCAAGAGGAGTGGACTCCGCTCCTCACTCACGAGAAAGTGGCTGGTCACCGGGATGCCCGGTCCCATGCTTTATGCAAATCAAATCAAAATAATTGCAAACAAAACTCCCCCTGGGACTCTTGTTAGTTGGAGGCACTCGTTGTTTCGAGCAAGCCATGGATTGATGCTTGTTGGTGGAGGGGGAGTATAAACTTTACCATTCTGTTTGGGAACCGCCTATAATGCGTGTAGCATGGAAGATATCGCCATCTCTTGGTTGTTATGTTGACAATGAAAGTATACCGCTCAAAATATTATTCATCTCTATTTTAAAACCAAGCTCTGGCACCTCTACAAATCCTTGCTTCCCTCTGTGAAGGGCCTATCCATTTACTTTCATGTCGAGTCATCATCTTCTTATTAAAAAGCACTAGTTGGAGAGCACTGCTGTCATTTGCATTCGTTACTGTTAGTTTACATTGAGTATGACTTGAATGGATCTCTTTTACCATGAATTACAATGTCTAGTCAGTCCTTGATATTTAAAGGTGCTCTGCATTTATGTTTTGCGGTCTCAGAAAGGGCTAGCGAGATACCATCTTGTTATATCATATTATGATTGTTTTGAGAAAGTGTTGTCATCCGAGATTTATTATTATTGCTCGCTAGTTGATTATGCCATTGATATGAGTAAACTTGAGACCTAAGCGTTATTGTGAATGTGGTTAGTCATAATCTTTGCTGAAAACTTGAATGCTGGCTTTACATATTTACAACAACAAGAGCAAACGGAGTTTGTAAAAGTTTTTCTTTATCACTTTCAGTTTATCAACTGAATTGCTTGAGGACAAGCAAAGGTTTAAGCTTGGGGGAGTTGATACGTCTTCATCGTATCTACTTTTCCAAACACTTTTGCCCTTGTTTTGGACTCTAACTTGCATGATTTTAATGGAACTAACCCAGACTGACGCTGTTTTCAGCAGAATTGCTATGGTGTTATTTATGTGCAGAAACAAAAGTTCTCGGAATGACCTGAAACTTCACGAAACATCTATTCGGAAATAATAAAAAATCCTTGCAAAAGATGAAGACCAGGGGGCCCACCACTTGTCCACGACGGTGGGGGCACGCCTGCCCCTCTAGGGCGCGCCCCCTACCTCGTGGGCCCCCTGGAGCTCCTCCGACCTCAACTCCAACTCTATATATTTGGTTTCGGGGAGAAAAAAATCAGAGAGAAGGATTCATCGCGTTTTACGATACGGAGCCACCGCCAAGCCCTAAAACCTCTCTGGAGGGCTGATCTGGAGTCCGTTCGGGCTCCGGAGAGGGGAATCCGTCGCCATCGTTGATACGTCTCCGTCGTATCTATAATTTTTGATTGTTCCATGCCTATATTCTACAACTTTCATATACTTTTTTTGCAACTTTTTATAGTATTTTTGGGACTAACATATTGATCCAGTGCCCAGTGTCAGTTCCTATTTGTTGCATGTGAGACGGTGCCCGAGGTGGCCACGAGGCAGGGGGGCGCGCCCCAGGGGGGCAGGCGCGCCCCTGACCCTCGTGGCCACCCCGTAAGGCGGTTGGCGCTCTTCTTTCGCTGCAAGAAAGCTAATATCCAGATAGAGACCGTGTCAAAATTTCATCCCAATCGGAGTTACGGATCTCCGGGAATATAAGAAACGGTGAAAGGGTAGAATCTGAGAACGAAGAAACAGAGAGAGACAGAGAGACATATCCAATCTCGGAGGTGCTCTCGCCCCTCCCATGCCATGGAGGCCAAGGACCAGAGGGGAAACCCTTCTCCCATCTAGGGAGGAGGTCAAGGAAAAAGAAAACGAAGGGCCACCCATCTCCCCTTCTCTTCCGGTGGCGCCGGAACGCTGTCGTGGCCATCATCATCATCATCACCGCGATCTACACCAACACCTCTGCCATCTTCACCAACATCTCCATCACCTCCCCCCTCTATCTACAGCGGTCCACACTCTCGCAACCCGATGTACCCTCTACTTGAACATGGTGCTTTATACTTCATATTATTATCCAATGATGTGTTGCCATCCTATGATGTCTGAGTAGATTTTCGTTGTCCTATCGATGGTTGATGAATTGCTATGATTGATTTAATTTGCTTGTGGTTATGTTGCTGTCCTTTGGTGCCCATCATATCAGCGCGCACATGGATCACACCATAGGGTTAGTTGTATGTTGATAGGACTATGTATTGGAGGGCAAGAGTGACAGAAGCTTCAACCTAGCATAGAAATTGATGCATACGGGATTGAAGGGGGACCAATATATCTTAATGCTATGGTTGGGTTTTACCTTAATGAACATTAGTAGTTGCGGACGCTTGCTAATAGTTCCAATCATAAGTGCATAGAATTCAAAGTCAGGGATGACATGCTAGCAGTGGCCTCTCCCACATAATACTTGCTATTGGTCTAGTGAAGTAGTCAATTGCTTAGGGACAATTTCGCAACTCCTACCACCACTTTTCCACACTCGCCATATTTACTTTATTGCTTCTTTACTTACAACAACCCCTACTTTTTATTTAAGTAATCTTTATTACCTTACAAACCTATCCAACAACACCTACAAAGTACTTCTAGTTTCATACTTGTTCTAGGTAAAGCGAACATCAAGTGTGCGTAGAGTTGTATCGATGGTCGATAAAACTTGAGGGAATATTTGTTCTGCCCTTAGCTCCTCGTTGGGTTCGACACTCTTACTTATCAAAAACTATTGTGATCCCCTATACTTGTGGGTTATCAAGACCTTTTTCTGGCGCCGTTGCCGGGGAGCAATAGCGTGGGTTGAATATTCTCGTGTGTGCTTGTTTGCTTTATCACTAAGTAATTTTTATTTGACGTTCTTAGTTGTTTTCTATGTTTAGTTATGGGTAGGAAACGCAAAATACCAAAAAAATTAGTTGTACCTACTAAACCAATGGTTGAAGAACCACTCAAAATCTATCACACTAATGAAGCTTATTACTTGGATCATCTTCAATCCCTATGCGCTCGTGCTGAAACCCCAACTAGCTTAGTTGAGGGCAAATATTTAGATGAGCATGCTTGTTATGTGCGACACCGAATATCTGAAAAAGGGAAAACTTTACTGGGTCAAATTCATCGTTTGCAATGCTATGCTTGGAATTTATGCAAAATATATGATATTACTTGTTGTTCGGAAAACCTTAAGAAACACCTTCCCTATCAATGTGAGTTTAGTGATAATGGAATTGTATCTTCGTATGCTAAGGGTGTTTATAGTTACTATGATGTTCAACAAATTGAAGAATTTGTTGCTTTTAAGGGTGCTTATGAAATTGCTTCTTTGATCGAAACGTATGATGCTACTCTTTACAAATCTGAAAATTTTGCCATACTTAAATATTGCTATGATAATTATGCTTCTAATGCCTATGTTGAACCATATATTGAGGACTACCCCACTGTCCAAGAAGAGACTAATATTTTGCAGGAGTCTATGGAAGAAGAAATTGATGAAACTGTGAGCTCATTGGATGAAAAAGATGAGGAGGAGAGCGAAGAACAAAAGGAGGAAGAGCGGATTGATCACCCGTGATCACCTTCTAATGAGAGTAACTCTTCAACTCATACATTGTTTAATTTCCCTTCGTGCTTACCGAAGGATGAATGCTATGATAATTGCTATGATCCCATTGATTCTTTTGAAATATCCCTTTTTGATGATGCTTGCTATGCTTGTGGCCAAGATGCCAATATGAATTATGCTTATGAAGATGAACTTGCTATAGTTCCTTATGTTAAACATGAAATTGTTGCTATTGCACCCACGCATGATAGTCCTATTATCTTTTTGAATTCTCCCAACTACACTATATCGGAGAAGTTTGCATTTATTAAGGATTATATTGATGGGTTGCCTTTTACTACTACACATGATGATTTTGATGAATATAATATGCATGTGCTTGCTACTCCTACTTGCAATAATTATGAGAGAGGAACTATATCTCCACCTCTCTATGTTTCCCACACGATAAAATTGCAAGAAACTATTTATACTATGCATTGGCCTTTACTATGTGTGCATGAATTGTTCTTTTATGACATACCGATGCATAGGAAGAGAGTTATACTTCGTCATTACATTATATATGTTACTTTTTGCTCACTACTAAAATACAAATCATTGTTAATTAAAATTGGCTTTGATATACCTTGGGATCCGGGTGGATCCATTACTTGAGCACTATATGCCTAGCTTAATGGCTTTAAAGAAAGCGCTGCCAGGGAGACAACCCGGAAGTTTTAGAGAGTCATTTATTTCTGTTGAGTGCTTTCATATAGTTTAAAAACAACAAAAATAAAGAGGGGAACCCAAAACTTTTTCAAAAAGGAAAGAGAAAGTGAGAAAGACAAGCATTGTTGAACTGGGAGAGCTCCTTGAACTTTGTTCATGCTCACGGCAACTTTGTGAATCTTGGTTACAGAACCTTTTCAACAAAAATAATTATCCCCTTGTACAATTCCATTGTATTATAAAAATAATGTCCCAATGTTTGCCTTTAGGATGTTTACTTTGCTTGTTGGTTTGTACGGTGCAGGACAGAAAGTTTGGCTGTAGTGCGCGATTTTACGTTTTTAGCTCGAACGTCAAATGGTTCTGATTCTTTTTGCACTGTCTTTCTATACGATTGTTTATTTTTCCTAATTTTGGCAGAATTTTTCAAGTGTCATAAGTATGGTGAATATTCAGATTATTACAGACTGTTCTGTTTTAGACAGATTCTGTTTTTGATGCATAGTTTGCTGGTTTTGATGAAACTAACGATTTATATCAGTGGATTAAGACATGGAAAAGTTATATTACAGTAGACACAATGCAAAAACAAAATATGAATTGGTTTGCAACAGTACTTAGAGTAGTGATTTGCTTTATTATACTAACTGATCTTACCGAGTTTTCTGTTGAAGTTTTGTGTGGATGAAGTGTTCGATGATCGAGAAGGTCTCGATATGAGAAGAAGGAAGAGAGGCAAGAGCTCAAGCTTGGGGATGCCCGAGGCACCCCAAGTAAATATTCAAGGAGACTCAAGCGTCTAAGCTTGGGCATGCCCCGGAAGGCATCCCGTCTTTCTTCAACAAGTATCGGTATGTTTTCGGATTCGTTTCATTCATGTGATATGTGCAATCTTGGAGCGTCTTTTGCATTTAGTTTTCATTTTTCTTTTATGCACCATGCTAGTATGAGATAGTCCTTGGTTGATTTATAGAATGCTCTTTGCACTTCACTTATATCTTTTGAGTATGGCTTTATAGAATGCTTCATGTGCTTCACTTATATCATTTGAAGTTTGATTGCCTGTTTCTCTTTACATAGAAAACCGCAATTTGTAGAATGATCTTTTGCTTCACTTATATTTGTTAGAGCGTGGGCATATCTTTTGTAGAAAGATTTAAACTCTCTTGCTTCACTTATATCTATTTAGAGAGATGACAGGAACTGGTCATTCACATGGTTAGTCATAAAATCCTACATAAAACTTGTAGATCACTGAATATATGATATGTTTGATTCCTTGCAATAGTTTTTGCGATATAAAGATGGTGATATTAGAGTCATGCTAGTGGGTAGTTGTGGATTAGTAGAAATACTTGTGTTGGGGTTTGTGATTCCCGTAGCATGCACGTTGAAGGAAATATGCCCTAGAGGCAATAATAAAGTTATTATTTATTTCCTTATATCATGATAAATGTTTATTATTCATGCTAGAATTGTATTAACCGGAAACATAATACATGTGTGAATACATAGACAAACAGAGTGTCACTAGTATGCCTCTACTTGACTAGCTCGTTAATCAAAGATGGTTATGTTTCCTAACCATGGACAAAGAGTTGTTATTTGATTAACGGGATCACATCATTAAGTGAATGATCTGATTGACATGACCCATTCCACTAGCTTAGCACCCGATCGTTTAGTATGTTGCTATTGCTTTCTTCATGACTTATACATGTTCCTATGACTATGAGATTATGCAACTCCCGTTTGCCGGAGGAACACTTTGTGTGCTACCAAACGTCACAACATAACTGGGTGATTATAAAGGAGCTCTACAGGTGTCTCCAAAGGTACATGTTGGGTTGGCGTATTTCGAGATTAGGATTTGTCACTCCGATTGTCGGAGAGGTATCTCTGGGCCCTCTCGGTAATGCACATCGCATAAGCCTTGCAAGCATTGCAACTAATGAGTTAGTTGTGAGATGATGTATTACGGAACGAGTAAAGAGACTTGCCGGTAACGAGATTGAACTAGGTATTAAGATACCGACGATCGAATCTCGGGCAAGTAACATACCGATGACAAAGGGAACAACGTATGTTGTTATGCGGTCTGACCGATAAAGATCTTCGTAGAATATGTAGGAGCCAATATGGGCATCCAGGTCCCGCTATTGGTTATTGACCGGAGACGTGTCTCGGTCATGTCTACATTGTTCTCGAACCCGTAGGGTCCGCACACTTAAGGTTTCGATGACAGTTATATTATGAGTTTATGAGTTTTGATGTACCGAAGGAGTTCGGAGTCCCGGATGAGATCGGGGACATGACGAGGAGTCTCGAAATGGTCGAGACGTAAAGATTGATATATTGGACGACTATATTCGAACATCGGAAAGGTTCCGAGTGATTCGGGTATTTTTCGGAGTACCGGGTAGTTACGGGAGAAGCAATGGGCCTTGATGGGCTTTAGTGGGAAGAGGAGAAAGGGCCAAGGGGCTGCTGCGCCCCCCTCCCCTCTAGTCCGAATTGGACTAGGGAAAAGGGGGCCGGCCACCTCTCCTTCTCCTCCACTTCCTTCTCCCTTCCTCCCCTCTTGGTGGACTCCTACTAGGACTTGGAGTCCTAGTAGGACTCCACATCCTGGCCGCACCAATTGCCTTGGCCGGCCTCCTCCTCCTCCGTCCTTTATATACTGAGGCAAGGGGCACCCCATAGACACAAGTTGATCTTCGTGATCGTTCCTTAGCCTTGTGCGGTGCCCCCCTCCACCATATTCCACCTCGGTCATATTGTAGCGGTTCTTAGGCGAAGCCCTGCGACAGTAGTACATCAAGATCGTCACCACGCCGTCGTGCTGACGGAACTCTTCCCCGACACTTTGCTGGATCGGAGTCCGGGGATCGTCATCGAGCTGAACGTGTGCTAGAACTCGGAGGTGCCGTAGTTTCGGTGCTTGATCGGTCGGGCCGTGGAGACGTATGACTACATCAACCAAGTTAACGCTTCCGTTGTCGATCTACAAGGGTACGTAGATCACACTCTCCCCCTCTCGTTGCTATGCATCACCATGATCTTACGTGTGCGTAGGAAATTTTTTGAAATTACTACGTTCCCCAACAGTGATATCAGAGCCTAGGTTTTATGTGTTGATGTTATATGCACGAGTAGAACACAAGTGAGTTGTGGGCGATATAAGTCATACTGCTTACCAGCATGTCATACTTTGGTTCGGCGGTATTGTTGGATGAAGCGGCCTGGACCGACATTACGCGTACGCTTACGCGAGACCGGTTCTCCCGACGTGCTTTGCACAAAGGTGGCTAGCGGGTGACAGTTTCGCCAACTTTAGTTGAACCGAGTGTGGCTACGCCCGGTCCTTGCGAAGGTTAAAACAGCACCAACTTGACAAACTATCGTTGTGGTTTTTTGATGCGTAGGTAAGAACGGTTCTTGCTCAGCCCGTAGAAGCCACGTAAAACTTGCAACAACAAAGTAGAGGACGTCTAACTTGTTTTTGCAGGGCATGTTGTGATGTGATATGGTCAAGACATGATGAGATATAAGTTGTTGTATAAGATGATCATGTTTTGTTGAAGTTATCGGCAACTGGCAGAAGCCTTATGGTTGTCTCTTTATTGCATAAGATGCAAGCGCCAAATAATTGCTTTAGTTTATTGCTATGCGATAGCAATAGTTGCAAGAGCAGTAGTTGGCGAGACGACCATGTGACAACACATTGATATAGATCAAGATGATGGAGATCATGGTGTCATGCCAGTGACGATGGAAATCATGACGATACTTTGGAGTTAGAGATCAAAGGCACAAGATGATGATGGCCATATCATGTCACATATTTTGATTGCATGTGATGTTTATCTTTTATGCATCTTATCTTGCTTTGATTGGCGGTAGCATTTTAAGATGATCTCTCGCTAATTATCAAGAAGTGTTCTCCCAGAGTATGCACCGTTGTGAAAGTTCTTCGTGCTGAGACACCACGTGATGATCGGGTGTGATAGGCTCTATGTTCAAATACAACGGATGCAAAACAGTTGCACACGCGGAATACTCAGGTTATACTTGACGAGCCAAGCATATACAGATATGGCCTCGGAACACGGAGACCGAAAGGTCGAGCGTGAATCATATAGTAGATATGATCAACATAGTGATGTTCACCAATGAAACTACTCCATCTCACGTGATGATCGGACATGGTTTAGTTAATTTGGATCACGTAATCACTTAGAGGATTAGAGGGATGTCTATCTAAGTGGGAGTTCTTAAGTAATATGATTAATTGAACTTAAATTTATCATGAACTTAGTCCTGGTAGTATTTTGCAAATTATGTTGTAGATCAATAGCTCGCGTTGTTGTTTCCCTATGTTTATTTTGATATGTTCCTAGAGAAAATTGTGTTGAAAGATGTTAGTAGCAATGATGCGGATTGGATCCGTGATATGAGGTTTATCCTCATTGCTGCACAGAAGAATTATGCCCTTGATGCACCGCTAGGTGACGGACCTATTGCAGGAGCAGATGCAGACGTTATGAACGTTTGGCTAGCACAATATGATGACTACTTGATAGTTTAGTGCACCATGCTTAATGGCTTAGAATCGGGACTTCAAAGACGTTTTGAACGTCATGGAGCATATGAGATGTTCCCGGAGTTGAAGTTAATACTTCAAGCAAATACCCGAGTTGGGAGATATGAAGTCTCCAACAAGTTCTATAGCTAAAAGATGGAGGAGAATCGCTCAACTAGTGAGCATATGCTTAGATTGTCTGAGTACTACAATCGCTTGAATCAAGTGGGAGTTAATCTTCCAGATAAGATAGTGATTGCCAGAATTCTCTAGTCACCATAACCAAGTTAGTAGAACTTCGTGATGAACTATGATATGCAAGGGATAATAGAAATGATTCCCAAGCTCTTCGTAATGCAGAAATTGACGAAGGTAGAAATCGAGAAAAACATCAAGTGTTGATGGTAGACAACACCACTAGTTTCAAGAAAACGGCAGAGGGAAGAAGGGGAACTTCAAGAAGAACAGCAAGCAAGTTGCTGCTCAAGTGAAGAAGCCCAAGTCTGGTCCTAAGCCTGAGACTAAGTGTTTCTACTGCAAAGGGACTGGTCACTGGAAGCGGAACTACCCCAAGTGATTGGCAGATAAGAAGGATGGCAAAGTGAACATAAGTATATTTGATATACATGTTATTGATGTGTACTTTACTAGTGTTTATAGCAACCCCTCAGTATTTGATACTAGTTCAGTTGCTAAGATTAGTAACTCGAAACGGGAGTTGCAGAATAAACAGAGACTATTTAAGGGTGAAGTGACGATGTGTGTTGGAAGTGGTTCCAAGATTGATATGATCATCATCGCACACTCCCTATACTTTCGGGATTAGTGTTGACCCTGAATAAGTGTTATTTGGTGTTTGCGTTAAGCATGAATATGATTTGATCATGTTTATTGTAATACGGTTATTCATTTAAGTAAGAGAATAAATTGTTGTTCTGTTTACATGAATAAAACCTAATATGGTTACACACCCAATGAAAATAGTTCGTTGGATCTCGATCATAGTGATACACATAATCATAATATTGAAACCAAAAGATGCAAAGTTAATAATGATAGTGCAACTTATTTGTGGCACTACCGTTTAGGTCATATTGGTGTAAAGCGCATGAAGAAACTCCATGCTGATGGGCTTTTGGAATCACTTGATTATGAATCAGTTGATGCTTGCGAACCATGCCTCATGGACAAGATGACTAAGACTGTTCTTCGGAACAATGGAGCGAGCAACAGATTTGTTGGAAATCATACATACTGATGTATGTGGTTCGATAAATATTGAGGCTCGCGACAAGTATCATTATTTTCTGATCTTCACAGATGATTTGAGCAGATATGAGTATATCTACTTGATGAAACATAAGTCTGAAACATTTGAAAAAGTTCAAAGAATTTCAGAGTGAAGTGAAAAATCATCGTAACAAGAAAATAAAGTTTCTACGATCTGATCGTAGAGAAGAGTATTTGAGTTACGAGTTTGGCCTTCAGTTTAAAACAATGTGAAATAGTTTCACTACTCACGCCACCTGGAACACCACAATGTAATGGTGTGTTCATAACCGTACTTTATTAGATATGGTGCGATCTATGATGTCTCTTACCGATCTACCACTATCGTTTTGGGGTTATGCATTAGAGACAGCTGCATTCACGTTAAATAGGGCACCATCTAAAATTGAGACGACACCTTTGAGACGACACCGTATGAACTATGGTTTGGCAAGAAACCAAAGTTGTTTCTTAAAGTTTGGGGTTGCGATGCTTATATGAAAAAGTTTCATCCTGATAAGCTCAAACTCAAATCGGAGAAGTGCGTCTTCATAGGATACCCAAAAGAAAATGTTGGGTACACCTTCTATCATAGATCCGAAGGCAAGATATTCGTTGCTTAGAATGGATCCTTTCCAGAGAAGGAGTTTCTCTCGAAAGAAGTGAGTGGGAGGAAAGTAGAACTTGATGAGGTAACTGTACCTGCTCCCTTATTGGAAAGTAGTTCATCACAGAAATCTGTTCCTGTGACTACTACACCAATTAGTGAGGAAGCTAATGATGAAGATCATGTAACTTCAGATTCAAGTTACTACCCTCGTAGGTGAGTGAGATCCACACCAGAGTGGTACGGTAATCCTATTCTGGAAGTCATGTTACTAGACCATGACGAACTTGCGAACTATGAGAAAGCGATGATGAGCCCAGATTCCGCGAAATGGTTTGAGGCCATGAAATCTAAGATATGATCCATGTATGAGAACAAAGTATGGACTTTGATGGATTTGCCCGATGATCGGCAAGCCATAGAAAATAAATGGATCTTCAAGAGGAAGATGGACGCTGATTAGTAGTGTTACTATCTACAAAGCTAGAATTGTCACAAAAGGTTTTCGACAAGTTCAAGGTGTTGACTATGATGAGATTTTCTCACTCGTATCTATGCTTAAGTCTGTCCGAATCATGTTAGCAATTGCCGCATTTTATGAAATCTGGCAAATGGATAAACAAAACTGCATTCCTTAATGGATTTACTAAAGAAGAGTTGTATACGATGCAACTAGAAGGTTTTGTCGATCCTAAAGGTGTTAACTAAATATGCAAGCTCCAGCGATCCATCTATGGACTGGTGCAAGAATCTCGGAGTTGGAATATACGCTTTGATAAGTTGATCAAAGCATATAGTTTTATACAGACTTGCGGTGAAGCCTGTATTTACAAGAAAGTGAGTGGGAGCACTACATCATTTCTGATAAGTATATGTGTATGACATATTGTTGATCGGAAATAATGTAGAATTATTCTGCAAAGCATAAAGGAGTGTTTGAAAGGAGTTTTTCAAATAAAGACCTCGGTAAAGCTGCTTACATATTGAGCATCAAGATCTATAGAGATAGATCAAGACGCTTGATAAGTTTTTTCAATGAGTACATACCTTGACAAGATTTTGAAGTAGTTCAAAATGGAACAGTCAAAGAAAGAGTTCTTGCCTGTGTTGCAAGGTGTGAAATTGAGTAAGACTCAAAGCCCGACCACGGCAGAAGATAGAAATAGAATGAAGGTCATTCCCTATGCCTCAGCCATAGGTTCTATAAAGTATGCCATGCTATGTACCAGATCTATTGTATACCCTACACTGTGTTAAGCAAGGGAGTACAATAGTGATCTAAGAGTAGATCACTGGACAGCGGTCAAAATTATCCTTAGTGGAATAAGGAAATATTTCTCAATTATGGAGGTGACAAAAAGGTTCATCGTAAAAAGTTACGTCGATGCAAGCTTTGACACTGATCCAGATGACTCTAAGTCTCAATCTGGATACATATTGAAAGTGGGAGCAATTAGCTAGAAGTAGCTCCATGCAGAGCATTGTTGACATAGAAATTTGCAAAATACATACGGATCTGAATGTGGCAGACCCGTTGACTAAACTTCTCTCACAAGCAAAACATGATCACTTTTTGGGTCTTAATCACATAGCGATGTGAACTAGATTATTGAATCTAGTAAACCCTTTGGGTGTTAGTCACATGGAGATGTGAACCAATCACATAAAGATGTGAACTATTGATGTTAAATCACATGACGATGTGATCTAGATTATTGACTCTAGTGCAAGTGGGAGACTGAAGGAAATATGCCCTAGAGGCAATAATAAAGTTATTATTTATTTTCTTATATCATGATAAATGTTTATTATTCATGCTAGAATTGTATTAACCGGAAACATAATACATGTGTGAATACATAGACAAACAGAGTGTCACTAGTATGCCTCTACTTGACTAGCTCGTTAATCAAAGATGGTTATGTTTCCTAACCATGGACAAAGAGTTGTTATTTGATTAACGGGATCACATCATTAAGTGAATGATCTGATTGACATGACCCATTCCACTAGCTTAGCACCCGATCGTTTAGTATGTTGCTATTGCTTTCTTCATGACTTATACATGTTCCTATGACTATGAGATTATGCAACTCCCGTTTGCCGGAGGAACACTTTGTGTGCTACCAAACGTCACAACGTAACTGGGTGATTATAAAGGAGCTCTACAGGTGTCTCCAAAGGTACATGTTGGGTTGGCGTATTTCGAGATTAGGATTTGTCACTCCGATTGTCGGAGAGGTATCTCTGGGCCCTCTCGGTAATGCACATCACATAAGCCTTACAAGCATTGCAACTAATGAGTTAGTTGTGAGATGATGTATTACGGAACGAGTAAAGAGACTTGCCGGTAACGAGATTGAACTAGGTATTAAGATACCGACGATCGAATCTCGGGCAAGTAACATACCGATGACAAAGGGAACAGCGTATGTTGTTATGCGGTCTGACCGATAAAGATCTTCGTAGAATATGTAGGCGCCAATATGGGCATCCAGGTCCCGCTATTGGTTATTGACCGGAGACGTGTCTCGGTCATGTCTACATTGTTCTCGAACCCGTAGGGTCCGCACGCTTAAGGTTTCGATGACAGTTATATTATGAGTTTATGAGTTTTGATGTACCGAAGGAGTTCGAAGTCCTGGATGAGATCGGGGACATGACGAGGAGTCTCGAAATGGTCGATACGTAAAGATTGATATATTGGACGACTATATTCGGACATCGGATAGGTTCCGAGTGATTCGGGTATTTTTCGGAGTACCGGGTAGTTACGGGAGAAGCAATGGGCCTTGATGGGCTTTAGTGGGAAGAGGAGAAAGGGCCAAGGGGCTGCTGCGCCCCCCTCCCCTCTAGTCCGAATTGGACTAGGGAAAAGGGGGCCGGCCACCTCTCCTTCTCCTCCACTTCCTTCTCCCTTCCTCCCCTCTTGGTGGACTCCTACTAGGACTTGGAGTCCTAGTAGGACTCCACATCCTGGCCGCACCAATTGCCTTGGCCGGCCTCCTCCTCCTCCGTCCTTTATATACTGAGGCAAGGGGCACCCCATAGACACAAGTTGATCTTCGTGATCGTTCCTTAGCCTTGTGCGGTGCCCCCCTCCACCATATTCCACCTCGGTCATATTGTAGCGGTTCTTAGGCGAAGCCCTGCGACAGTAGTACATCAAGATCGTCACCACGCCGTCGTGCTGACGGAACTCTTCCCCGACACTTTGCTGGATCGGAGTCCGGGGATCGTCATCGAGCTGAACGTGTGCTAGAACTCGGAGGTGCCGTAGTTTCGGTGCTTGATCGGTCGGGCCGTGGAGACGTATGACTACATCAACCAAGTTAACGCTTCCGTTGTCGATCTACAAGGGTACGTAGATCACACTCTCCCCCTCTCGTTGCTATGCATCACCATGATCTTGCGTGTGCGTAGGAAATTTTTTGAAATTACTACGTTCCCCAACACACGTATGGTGAACCGTTATGTAACGAAGTCGGAGCATGATTTATTTATTGATTGTCTTCCTTATGAGTGGCGGTCGGGGACGAGCGATGGTCTTTTCCTACGAATCTACCCCCCTAGGAGCATGCGCGTAGTACTTTCTTTCGATGACTAATAGATTTTTGCAATAAGTATGTGAGTTATTTATGACTAATGTTGAGTCCATGGATTATATGCACTCTCACCCTTCCACCATTGCTAGCCTCTCTAGTATCGCTCAACTTTCGCCGGTACCATAAACCCACCATATACCTTCCTCAAAACAGCCACCATACCTACCTATCATCGCATTTCCATAGCCATTCCGAGATATATTGCCATGCAACTTCCATCATCATCATATGCATGACTTGAGCATTCATTATCATATTGCTTTGCATGATCGTAAGATAGCTAGCATGATGTTTTGATGCCATTGCTACGCTAGATCATTGCACATCCCGGTACACGGCCGGAGGCATTCATATAGAGTCGTATCTTTGTTCTAGTATCGAGTTGTAATATTGAGTTGTAAGTAAATAAAAGTGGGGTGATCATCATTATTAGAGCATTGCCCCAGTGAGGAAAGGATGATAGAGAATATGATTCCCCCACAAGTCGGGTTGAGACTCCGGACGAAAAAAATAAAAAAAAGAGAAAGGCCAAAAAAAGAGAGAAGGCCCAAAAAATAAAATAAATAAATAAAAAATAAAATAATAAAAAATTGAGAGAAAAAGAGAGAAGGGGCAATGTTACTATCCTTTTACCACACTTGTGCTTTAAAGTAGCACCATGTTCTTCATATAGAGAGTCTCTTGAGTTATCACTTTCATATACTAGTGGGAATTTTCATTATAGAACTTGGTTTGTATATTCCGATGATGGGCTTACTCAAACGCCTAAGGTCTTCATGAGCAAGCAAGTTGGATGCACACCCTTAGTTTCAGTTTGAGCTTTCATACACTTATAGCTCTAGTGCATCCGTTGCATGGCAATCCCTACTCACTCACATTGATATCTATTGATGGGCATCTCCATAGCCCGTTTATACGCCTAGTTGATGTGAGACTATCTTCTCCTTTTGTCTCCTCCACAACCACCTTTCTATTCCACCTATAGTGCTATCTCCATGGCTCACGCTCATGTATTGCGTGAAAGTTGAAAAGGTTTGAGAACATCAAAAGTATGAAACAATTGATTGGCTTGTCATCAGGGTTGTGCGTGATGTGAATATTTTGTGTGGTGAAGATGGAGCATAGCCAGACTATATGATTTTGTAGGGATAACTTTCTTTGGTCATGTTATTTTGAAAAGACATGATTGCTTTATTAGTAGGCTTGAAGTATTATTGTTTTTATGTCAAATGATAGACTATTGATTTGAATAACTCGTGTCTTAATATTAATGCCATGATTAGATATGTGATCAAGATTATGCTAGGTAGCATTCCACATCAATTTTTTTTATCATTTACCTACTCGAGGACGAGCAGGAATTAAGCTTGGGGATGCTGATACATCCCCGTCGTATCTATAATTTTTGATTGTTTCATGCCAATATTCTACAACTTTCATATACTTTTTGGTAACTTTTTATACTATTTTTGGGATTAACATATTGATCCAGTGCCCAGTGCCAGTTTCTGTTTGTTGGATTTTTTTGTTTTGCAGAATATCCATATCAAACGGAGTCCAAATGGGATAAAAACTGATGGATATTTTTTTGGAATATATATGATTTTTGGGAAGAAAAAGCCACGCGAGACGGTGCCCGAGGGGGCCATGAGGCAGGGGGGCGCACCCCTGACCCTCGTGGCCACCCCGTAAGGCGGTTGATGCCCTTCTTTCGCCGCAAGAAAGCTAATATCCGGATAGAGACCGTGTTAAAATTTCCGCCCAATCGGAGTTACGGATCTCCAGGAATATAAGAAACGATGAAAGGGTAGAATCTGAGAACGCAAAATTAGAGAGAGACAGAGAGACAGATCCAATCTCGGAGGGGCTCTCGCCCCTCCCATGCCATGGAGGCTAAGGACCAGAGGGGAAACCCTTCTCCCATCTAGGGAGTAGGTCAAGGAAGAAGAAGACGAAGGGGCCCCCTCTCCCCTTCTCTTCCGGTGGCGCCGGAACGCTGCCGTGGCCATCATCATCATCATCACCGCGATCTACACCAACACATCCGCCATCTTCACCAACATCTCCATCACCTTCCTCCCTCTATCTACAGCGGTCCACTCTCCCGCAACCCGCTGTACCCTCTACTTGAACATGGTGCTTTATGCTTCATATTATTATCCAATGATGTGTTGCCATCCTATGATGTCTGAGTAGATTTTCGTTATCCTATCGGTGGTTGATGAATTGCTATGATTGATTTAATTTGCTTGTGGTTATGTTGTTGTCCTTTGGTGCCCATCATATGAGCGCGCGCGTGGATCACACCATAGGGTTAGTTGTATGTTGATAGGACTATGTATTGGAGGGCAAGAGTGACAGAAACTTCAACCTAGCATAGAAATTGATGCATACGGGATTGAAGGGGGACCAATATATCTTAATGCTATGGTTGGGTTTTACCTTAATGAACGTTAGTAGTTGCGGACGCTTGCTAATAGTTCCAATCATAAGTGCATAGAATTCAAAGTCAGGGATGACATGCTAGCAGTGGCCTCTCCCACATAATACTTGCTATCGGTCTAGTGAAGTAGTCAATTGCTTAGGTACAATTTCGCAACTCCTACCACCACTTTTCCACACTCGCCATATTTACTTTATTGCTTCTTTACTTACAACAGCCCCTACTTTTTGTTTACGTAATCTTTATTATCTGGCAAACCTATCCAACAACACCTACAAAGTACTTCTAGTTTCATACTTGTTCTAGGTAAAGCGAACATCAAGCATGCGTAGAGTTGTATCGGTGGTCGATAAAACTTGAGGGAATATTTGTTCTGCCTTTAGCTCCTCGTTGGGTTCGACACTCTTACTTATCGAAAACTATTGCGATCCCCTATACTTGTGGGTTATCAATCGTCATCATCAACCATCCTCCATCACCAATTTCATGATGCTCACCGCCGTACGTGAGTAATTCCATCGTAGGCTTGCTGGACAGTGATGGGTTGGATGAGATCTATCATGTAATCGAGTTAGTTTTGTTAGGGTTTGATCCCTAGTATCCACTATGTTCTGAGATTGGTGTTGCTATGACTTTGCTATGCTTAATGCTTGTCACTAGGGCCCGAGTGCCATGATTTCATATTTGAACCTATTATGTTTTCATCAATATATGAGAGTTCTTGATCCTATCTTGCAAGTCTATAGTCACCTATTATGTGTTATGATCCGTTAACCCTGAAGTGACAATAATCGGGATACTTACCGGTGATGACCGTAGTTTGAGGAGTTCATGTATTCACTATGTGCTAATGCTTTGTTCCGGGACTATTAAAAGGAGGCCTTAATATCCCTTAGTTTCCATTAGGACCCCGCTGTCACGGGAGGGTAGGACAAAAGATGTCATGCAAGTTCTTTTCCATAAGCATGTATGACTATATTCAGAATACATGCCTACATTACATTGATGAATTGGAGTGTGTCACCCTATGTTATGATTGTTACATGATGAACCGCATCCGACATAATTCTCCATCACTAATCCATTGCCTACGAGCTTTCCATATATTGTTCTTCGCTTATTTACTTTTCCGTTGCTGTTGCTATCATCATTACAAAATACCAAAAACATTACTTTTGCTACTGTTACCTTTTGCTACCGTTACCACTACTATCATATTACTTTGCTACTAAATACTTGGCTGCAGATATTAAGTTTCCAGGTGTGGTTGAATTGACAACTCAGCTGCTAATACTTGAGAATATTCTTTGGCTCCCCTTGTGTCGAATCAATAAATTTGGGTTGAATACTCTACCCTCAAAAACTGTTGCGATCCCCTATACTTGTGGGTTATCACAATACCCATTCCGTTAACTTAGCACTTGATCGTTTAGTTTACTGCTATTGCTTTCTTCATGACTTATACATGTTCCTATGACTATGAGATTATGCAACTCCCGATTACCGGAAGAACACTTTGTGTGCTACCAAACGTCACAATGTAACTGGGTGTTTATAAAGGTGCTTTACAGGTGTCTCCGATGGTGTTCGTTGAGTTGGCATAGATCGAGAATAGGATTTGTCACTCCGATTGTCAGAGAGGTATCTCTGGGCCCTCTCGGTAATGCACATCACTATAAGTCTTCCAAGCAATGTGACTAATGAGTTAGTTACGGGATGATGCATTACGGAATGAGTAAAGAGACTTTCCGGTAATGAGATTGAACTAGGTATTGAGATACCGACGATCGAATCTCGGGCAAGTAAAATACCAATGATAAAGGGAACAACTTATGTTATGTGGTTTGACTGATAAAGATCTTCGTAGAATATGTAGGAACCAATATGAGCATCCAGGTTCCGCTATTGGTTATTGACCAGAGACGTGTCTCGGTCATGTCTACATAGTTCTCGAACCCGTAGGGTCCGCACACTTAAAGTTCTATGACGATTTGTATTATGAGTTTTTGTGTTTTGATGTGCCGAAGGTAGTTAGGAGTCCCGGATATGATCACGGACATGACGAGGAGTCTCGA
Organism: Triticum urartu; assembly: GCF_003073215.2. Taxonomy (NCBI): domain Eukaryota; kingdom Viridiplantae; phylum Streptophyta; class Magnoliopsida; order Poales; family Poaceae; genus Triticum; species Triticum urartu. Next base: position 679,572,480 of record NC_053024.1, read on the forward strand.
AATGGCTGAGACGTAAAGATTGATATATTGGACGACTATGTTCGGACACCGGAAGTGTTTCGGGAGGTTTCAGACATATACCGGAGTACCGGGGGGTTACCGGAACCCCCCGGGGAGTATATTGGGCCTAATGGGCCCTAGTGGGAGAAGAGGAGGGGCGGCCAGGATAGCCGCGCCCCCCCTCCCCCTCTAGTCTGAATTGGACAAGGAGGGGGGTGGCACCCCCCTTTCCTTCTCTCCTTCTCTCCCTTCCTTCCCTTCTCCTACACCTACTTGGAAAGGGGGAGTCCTACTCTCGGTGGGAGTAGGACTCCTCATGGGGCGCGCCAACTCCTCCACTCCTTTATATACGGGGAGGGGGGCACCCCTTGAAGACACAACAATTAATCATTGATCTCTTAGCCGTGTGCAGTGCCTCCCTCCATCATAATCCACCTCGGTCATATCGTAGCGGTGCTTAGGCGAAGCCCTGTGTCGGTAGCTCATCAACACCGTCACCACGCTGTCGTGCTGACGAAACTCTTCCCGAAAGCTCTACTGGATCGTGAGTTCGGAGACGTCACCGAGCTGAACGTGTGCTGAACGCGGAGGTGCCGTACGTTCTGTACTGAGGATCGGTCGATTGTGAAGACGTACGACTACATCAGCCGCGTTGTCACAACGCTTCCGCTTACGGTCTACGAGGGTATGTAGATGACACTATCCCCTCTCGTTGCTATGCATCACCATGATCTTGCGTGTGCGTAGGAATTTTTTTGAAATTACTACGTTCCCCAATAGGAGGATCCTCATCGGAGCCTCCAAGGAGGGGATCGACACCCAAAGGTGTCAGACTTTGATGTGGCCGCCGCGCCGGCCAGAAGTTTCCTCCGGATCCACACCCTCCGACCAGATCCATGGAGACACCATACGGGGAGGACGACCACAACTATCGGGAGCCGGAGCCGGCGCGGATTGGAGTAGATCGGGCGAAGGGCAGAGCAACACCAAGAATCAGCGGTTGGCCAGCGTGGAGCCACCGCCCACGCAGCAACGACCGCCGCCCCTCGCCGCCCGCACACCCGAGGGACGACCCACCTGCACTCATAGTTGGCACTTAAAATTTCCAAATGTTGTAGGCTAGGCTGTGAAAATACAACGTACACCTACTTGTGTTTGCATGCCCTCTCCCCCCTCCCCTCTCTCTCTCTCTCTCTCTCTCTCTCCCTTAATAAGGAATAAACACATTGCAGCCACACCATTCGTACCTCCGTCGGCATAGAGAACCAAGCAATTATCCACTACTCTCAAGGGAAACTGGAGCCTGAAGGTATGCAGGAATCCTCATGTCGATGGCTGAAATGTATCTACCTGATTTCAAGGGGAGAAAAGAAGAAGGAACGCAAGTGGGGGTTGCGGGGCAGAGAACGAAACGAAGTCAAAGGAAACAACATCATTTTGCGAAAGTTTTTGTGATGATTTCCGTAGATGTCTCCAATAATACGTGTTAGGTTTTAGCGAAACCGCATCAGTCCTTGATTTGCAGGGGCATCACCATATCCGGTGCCTCTTTCTTGCGCCACTAATAAAATCCTTTTTCTTCATTGATGCCGCCATCGCCTTTGGTGATGATTCTTGCGGTTGTCTAACGAAGGATATCGGCGGAGGAAATCTGTCATCATACAAGTTGTTGGCAGTGACACAAAATAGCCAATAATAAGATGTGTTCATTTGTGCCGAAATGGTCTGACACTGTAGCGGTTTACAAAGAGAAAACATACTGAAAGTAAAAGTCATGGTTTATAAATAAGGAGTTGAAAATGCACATGAAATTTTTAATGTATTATAGTATTCATGCTGACACAGATGTTGAGAGTGTATATGACAGTATCCTCTGATATATTTTAATGAAAACATATCCGGCGATTCTCTCTTGCGCTGCTAATAGCTCTATTTTCTCCACTGATGTCACCATCGCCTTTGGTGACGATTCTTGTGGTCGTCTCCAACGGAGGATATCATCGCATTAGTGTTGTATGTTCATTATACGAGATCTTAACAGTGACTCATGCTAATATGATGTGCTCATTTGGGATGAAACGGTGTGATTCCTTAACGGTTTACAAGTAGAAAAAAATCAAAAGTAAATGTCACTGTTTGTTGAAACCTATGGAATATGAGATCAGACGAATTTCTCAATAAAGCGTGGAAATGCGGAATGCCCATAATGACCAAACACAGGTTAAATGATCTATGGAGGTGGATCAATCCTTAGCCCACCACCTGTAAGATCATAGTTTCCGTGTCTTTGTGCGTCCCACCAATGGGAAATGGGAAATGCCATTCCAGTTGATAACAAGTGCCTACAGTAGGACGATGTGTGATTGTGTGAGTGTGTTGGTATGACACCGCGTGTGTGTCCATATTGTACTAACAAAATCACTCCAAGTGGAGAGCTTGCGTTTGGGTTTCTTCAAACCTGCAAAAAGTTGCACCAGACCATTCTTTTGAAGCACAGTCCTAGGAACCTAGCACCTGTCAACCTTTCATTTTGTTTCATCCAAAATTCAATTTTGCAAAATGGCGTTATCCGATACAAGTTTAAATATATGTAATCGGGTCAGAAGCTGCACGAGCATTCACAAAACAAACATTCTATTAGAAACACCGAATACAACACAACATAGCAGATACACCACCAGTCCACCAGAGTCGTGGTGCTTTAAGATTGACAAAGCGAGAATAGACGTGTCGCTATCAGCGAAAACATCACCTTCTACGTACTAAATAATATGCCGCCTTTTGAGACACAACAATATGTATAACTACCCTGCTAACCATTCAATTTCAACCACACGTTAGTTTGGAGTGAATAATTTTCTAATGGCCTCTCCAAATCATTACTATACCAAACAAGCTTGATCAAAAGAAGACGAGCAAGTGGCAAGTGATACACAAGGTCCCCGCACATGGCACATCGATAGCATAATACTAGTAGACAAAATAATAATTAACCACAATACACACGCAGCATGTATATCTACATATACGTCAATACACACCATGTACATATACATACACACGCATATACGTGCAGGGCACGTACACACATACACAAGGTGGAAAAGTTAACCAGCGGAGATCGATGACGACATGGATGCAACGGTGGCGGCCGCCGGCGCGCACGAGCTAGCTGTGCTTGCTTCTATCGAATGGCCGGACGATCAGCCAGCCAGCAAGCCTAGACGTCGATGACGCGGAAGGCGTCGCGGTTCTTGATGACGACGTCATACATGTGGACGGAGCTGAACTGGCCGAAGTCCTTGGGGAGGGAGATGAGGTCGACGGAGGAGCGCTTGTGGAACCTGAGCATGCAGTCGCCGCCGGCGCCGGCCCCGCCGGCGTAGTAGCGCTCCCAGCCGAGCGCGACGAGCTTGCGCTCCAGGAGGCGTAGGAGGCGACCACCTCCCCCGTGGGCGTGTGGAGCAGCGCCTTGCGCCGCACCGCCCCGCCGCCGACGCCGGGTGGTTCTCCACCAGCTTCACCACCCCGTTGCGGAACACCCACACGCCAGACATGGCGCTATGTGTGATATGGTGATCTTTCTCTGGGTAACTTGATGGCCTGGATCTGGATGTGTACTTGATTAGTGTGGTGTGTGTACTTTGGTGATTGTTGAGGCTGGGATTTAGAAAAGGATGGGGCGTGGGAGGCTATAAATAGAGGCGACCGGTGCATTGCCGCGAGCGGTGGACTGCCTGATACGGACGTTACGTCTCGATGGCGAGAGCGCACCGGGCATGACCCCGCCGTGTTTATTCACTCTGGGCGAGACAGTGCTCGAATATATGTACATTGTAGTAGTATTATACTCAGTATTTTCTAGTTAAGATCTCTATCGGATAGAGATAAGATCTACTACCAGTAAACAAACAATGATGAGTCCGACTAAAAACAAACAATTATGAGGAATTTCGTACACCGCACACGTGCATGTGCAAGTGGGGATAAGCATATCGGCGGGCACTGGCCGATCAAGAAACGGACGGTCAGCATGCATGGAACGGTATGCCTGTGAGCTTGTACGTGCAGCATCTCATTCGCCACTGCATGTGAGCATGTGCCAACCCTATATGATGTTGGACAGTGGATACTCTGCGTAGGAGGAGACCATACATGCATCTATAAGATATACAGTAGTCATACTTCTAGTGCTAGCTAGTAGGAGTGTGTACGTGTAGGCCCAAGCTTAGCCATTAAGATACGTATGTGCTCTCTACGCAGATACACGCATATCAAATGGGTTGCTCATCCGCAAAAAAAGAAAAAAAAAAGGTTGCTATCAAGTTTCGGCCGGAATCTTGAGTATATTCGTGACGGCGACCCCTCGATTTTCCGTTACGTGCACGCATGCATGAACCTAACTACTCCTACGAACGTTCTTCGATTCTTCTACGGATGCGAGGTGCAATTTGATGCACACGAGCGCGTACATATGGTCGGGGTATGTAGACGAAGCAGAAATAGCTTTGTGTAGGTATGATGTGATCCATGAGCAACGGCTGACGTGCGGCCGACCGACGGGAATCATGCCATACACGCATATTCGCTGTCTGTCCGATCATTCACAAATACTCAGTATACACTTATACGTATATAGATATAGTATCCTCTGTTTCTACATATAAGATCGTTCCGTTGGTTCAGTTTAAGCTGCCAAAACATAAATTTCTCCAAAACGACGATTGCCACCCTAAACTTGGACGATGATGCTGCTAACGACGCCGCCTTTGCCATGGGTTGCTCACGCCTCCTTTCCCCAAACCTACCTCGGGCTCCCTCTCTCCCTTACGAAACCTCCCTCCAATGCTTTCGACCCCATCCTAGAACGCTCCCGCAAATTGCTGTCTGGCTGGCGTGCTAAGTTACTCGATAAAGGTGACCGCCTCATTCTAATCTCCGCAGTCCTTGATTCCATCCTTACCTATTTCATGCCGGTCTTTCGCCTCCCCAAAAAACTCTTAAAAAACATCAACTCCATCTGTAGAGCCTTCTTCTGGGCAGGAGAAGATTCAGTTTCAGGCGCTCAATGCCTTGTTGCATGGAAAAATGTTTGCACTCCAAAAATATTTGGTGGGTTAGGGCTCAAAAACTTGCATCTCCAGAATAATTGTCTGCTCATGAAATTTGCAGCCAAGGCACTCACCTCCTCCTCCTCCCCTTGGATGAAATGGTTGGACCTTCAACACCCAAATGCCCTAGTTTCACCCCCACCCCAAACCTCCTTCCTCTGTCGCACCATAGCCCAGCAAATTCCAACACTCCAGCCCATCACCTTCGCCCTAACTAACAGTGGGACGCACACCTATTTCTGGCACGACACCTGGCTCACTCCAACAACTCTAGCCCACACTTACCCAAACCTATTTTCCCACTCCATTTTACAGCTGGTTAAGGTGGCTAACGTGCTTCGTTACGGTTTAGAAGCTAACCTCCGTAACCGTCTCTCCCTACTGGCAGAGCAAGAGTTTGTTGCATTGATGGCTGTTTTGCAGGATTTTGTCCCTTCGGCTGCGGAAGACCAAAGATTCCTAGTTCAGGGTCTTACCTTTTCCACCAAGCAAGCGTACGACACCCTCATGGCACGGCCGGACTGCGATCCTCTTGCTCCCATCATTTGGCAGTCTAAAGTTCCACGCAAGATTAAAATCTTCACCTGGCTCCTCTTCAAGGATCGGCTCAACAACCGAGCTAATCTTGCGCACAAGAACATCATTCCCACGGATGTTTGCCCTCGTTGTGCTATGCTACCTGAGGACACCATGCACCTCTTCCTCGCCTGCCCCGTTGCCAACCGTATCTGGCAACGACTTGGCATCCTACCTCATGCAGATGGCATCATCGACCTTTGGGACGCGCCGATTCCTCAACATCTGCCACACAAGGCCTGGCCTCTTATTCTTATGTCTCTTCTCTGGAAAATATGGGCTGCGAGAAATGATATGTTGTTTAGGAACATTGATCAACGTTCTGTAATAACCCTCAGAGACCTCATATCTGACCTAGACCTTTGGTCACATCGTCTCATGGATACATGTGACAAGGAGGACGTCTCCTCGTGGCGTTCCTACCTCTCTGCACGCTGCGTCGTGCCTTTGTAACTCTGTAATGCTGCTCCGGCAGTTCTTTGGGCAACCCCCCCCCCCCCCGCGCGGTGATTCTCAAAAAAAGTTTAAGCTGCCAAAACATATTATATTTAGAAACAACGAAGGTAGTATTAATTTGCGAGTTTGCTATAAGTTGCCCGAATTAGCAACTTATGCTAGTGATTTCCGGAGAGTGCAACCTCAGATGGAGTCGGGGTCCTGGTAATGCCGAGTCAGGAGCAACCCGAAGCCGGGGACGACATGCCTGTAGTGTCAGTCCATGAAGGCGAGTCTGAGGTTGGTTGGTTCGGATGCGGTGCAAGGTGGAGGGCTCGACCTAGCCGGAGAAGATGGCGAGGTTAGAGAGAACAATGGCCAGGAATGGTGACAAACGGACGGTGGTGGCGGTTTGGGGATGGCGGCGAGGTGAGGCTTGCGCGATAGCGTTTGCAGCCGCGAGTGCCGGTAGCAGCTGGCCTGGCCAGCATTGGAGGGCGGTGGGAGGAATAAGGCGAGCTGATGACAATCTAGCGGTGGCTAAAACAACTAAACCGGAAGAAGGACAATAAGGTTTTTAGGAACGTCTCGGCATGAGTGCCTGCTATTGTTCGTATATGTCCATGATTTAGACAACTTCCTTGATGTTTCCACCAACGCCATGGGTGACGTGACCAACGCCATGAGTGATGCCACCTCGGCTTGATCGCTTTGTCCTTTCCAATTGTAGGGTATGATCTATCCATTCCTTATTTACCGATTCATGTGTTAGCCATACTTGTTGTCATCATAACTTTACATGTTGTATGTATAATACGTACTCACATGTTTAGCTATTTGTATTAGGATGAAATTAATATTGCTAGCATTGTCATCATGATTTATTTACGAATTAAATTATTAAAAAATGCTAATATTTATATACCCAACAATATTCGTGGCTGTACTAGTATTTAGCTACCTGATGTGATCCGTGAGCGACGGCTGATGGCTGACGGGAATCATGCCATGCATGCATAGTGCAAGGAGCAGTGATATCGATGGAATCCAACCGTTGATCCACGGACCTAGACAGCCCGTAGCTGTAGCTGAAACTAGACCTGCATATGGAAGCATCCATAGATTCGCCGATCGATTGGTCGGAACATGCATAGAAATGAGAGAAGAAGATATAGGCAGCTACCTACATGCGTCACGGGTGACTTCAAATAATTAGGCGATAACATAGCTTGAGTGATTGATCGCGACCGAACCATGTGTGCGTGCATCCAAGGATTCGAAGCCCATTTGCTCGTACCAATGCCCACTTGTAATATACAGTATATTTTTTCTTCCTTGAAAAAAATCACCACGAAACATTTTTCAAAAGCCTAAGAGCATCTATCATAATGATCTATATATCATTACCCATGAATTAGCAGTTGGTGGATACAACAAGTTTCTCTCGGAGTTCATCTCTCTTAATTAGCTTTTGTTAGCCACCCAGCCGCCGCCTCCAACGTAGCCAGTCGCCGCCTTCCAAAATTAGGGTTCTTTGCCTCCCACCGACGCCCGTCCGTCCCGTCTCCGGTGGCCTTAGGGCCATGGAAGCGGAGTGGATCTCGGCCCTTGCCGGTGGGAGGGCTCCGTTTTCATATCTATTTTCGAGATTTGTTATGGTTTATGTCCTGCTCAGGAAGGCGAGACGGCGGCGGCTCTCTGAAGATAGAATAAAGGTCTCCCCGTCTAGTCTCCGTTCCGGTGATGCGTGTAGCATCATCGGGGGGCGTGTGGAGGTGTGTCTCCGACGGATCTGTCTTTAGTGGATTTGCTCAAATCTGTTCGTCGTTCGTCTTCGTTCGTGTGTCTTCAGGTTGGATTCTTTTGATCTACACTCTTCATCCGCGGCGGTTGCTGCTCTGGTGCGTTGATTCTATGGGACCTTGGCACGATGACTTCCCGACTGTTTACTACAACAAAGTTTGTCCGACTCCGGTGAGGAAGGGGCGATGACAGCGGCGCGCCTTCGGTTAGATTTAGTATTTGTAGTCGTCGCTACATGATCTACGAATCTGGATGTAATTTTTATTATTTCTAGAGTTCGTCGTACTATCATGATTGAAGATGAACAGATTGAAAGTTTTTTCGCAAAAAAAAAAAAGCTTTGTTAGCCACGTCCAGTAGCGCCATCTATAATGAAAATGCTCTTTGAGGCCGAGCACTGTGGAGCTCGCTATCGTGGGCGTCGGTCTTCACAGTGATCAGGCGCAGCTACGTACTTGTCTCATGTATTCCAGCCGGCAGGCTTTTACACGGCACCGTATTGCACAGTGGCAGCACACATTAACTAGTGGCTGTACCATCGCACGAACAAGTGCCATCATTCAGTACTGGAAAAGATCACAACCCACCGCCCCTCCGGCTAGTTAACAAACCTACGCCACTGTCATCCAACTTGGTGTATCAAATTTCTAGGACAAATCACCATCATGTAATCACCACAATATGTGCGTTTTATTACACAAAATCACCCAAAAACATAATTTCTTCCTTGATATTTAAAGAACAAAGAGAAATTATGCATAATTCGAGTTGATTTTACTGTCACATCTTGGAATGACATTTTTCCTTCACATGGATTGTCTAGATGCTTTTCCATATTACTTTTGCATTTTTGTCAGAAAATTCCGATGACAAATTTGATTTATGCCATGGGAGAGGCGATTTCCTATGCATGGTGGTAGCTATGCACGCATGGTGGCACCTACACACCCTTTGGCATAAATGCCTTTTTTTGACATATGAGGTGTCGCTGTGTCAGGTTTCTGATCAGATTGGCACAAGTGCATTTTTCTCGTATAGAAATGACTTTTTCTCACTTCTCTTTGTCTTTTTATTTCCCTTTTTACATAAATGCCTCTTCGTTGTGTAGAAAGAGCCTTTTCTCACTTCTCTTAGTCTTTTTGCTTGCCTTTTTTTTTGGCATAATTGCATGATTGCTTGCCTGGCTGGTCCAAAGTCACGTTATTTTTGTTATGGAATTATTTTTCATAGTCCAAAATAATTTATGAAAATAATTAGAGATAAATATTGGGGCATACGTAGCTATCATCATGGGTAGCAAATTATTTCTCTATGCAAAGTGCCTTCCTCTCAAAGTCTGGCTCTTTTTAACGGGCACCGACTCCTTATGCGATACACAAATAAGTGTATGCCGGCTAAGCTCACGCGTATACCGCAACTCATTCACTCTATGGTCATATTTTCACACACTATACTAGCGGTTTATTTTAAAACAATCGCCCCGTAGCACTAATAATTATGTTACCAATTGAATATTCATCCTGCTTTAGTTCTCCTATGTCATACCATAACTTCCCGCAAAAAAAATGTCATACCATAACTGCACATGAGGTCAATCCCATGGCCACTCCAAGTAATCAGCGTTTTCCAGATGTAAATTTGTTAAGAAATTCTCATATCTTATACTCGCATGAGAACAAGATAAATCACCCATACGATATGATAATTTATGTTCGGCTCCTCTAGCAAAGGCTGGAAACCATTCGACTATTGTCACTCTTCAAGTTTTTAGCCAACCGCGGATGCTACACCAGTGTTCCTAATCTTTTCAATTAAGATGCGCTCTAGTAATTTTATGGCGGCATTTTTTAAAGAGAACTGTAAAAATTATTATGCTATTTTTTCTTTGAAAATAATATTTCTTATTTTCTTAATCAGCTAAAATAAGATGCACTTTGCCTGGTGTGGTCATATTTTATTTTTAAATAAGATAGGTGCACCAGGTTCGTCTTGACTTTATGTTTATTTTCTAACTAGCACCACGTTACCTTGCATGAAGATTTGTATCAACCCCGCAAAAAAAAGATTTGTATCAGGAACTGTTTTGGGGGTTTGTTGCATCACACTAGCTGAGATTCCCCGTACACCCAACCAAATCCCTAAACTAAAACAAGTGTAAATTTTGACAAATTTACGATTACCCTGAATTGCACTTCTCCAAGAAGAATTCCATCCCAATCCCATCCATGGCTAAATCTCTCCTGTTAGCGTTACAGAAGAAGAGGACAATCGGTCTAAAGAGGCAAACCTGTCCATCGCTTACAATTAATATATAATTTTGAACATCACTTCCAGTTTAATTTTTTTAGGGGTAAGGCCTTGTCTTCATCACTTCCAGTTAAATGTAACGTGATTTGTATCATTATTAGTTTTTTTAGGGGTTTCTATCATTATTGGTTGGGCCCATCCATATTAATTACATACTAGGCCGGCCCTGCACCATATGTGGATTAGGCACATCTGCCACCCAACTAGAGGCCCATGTACAAATCTAGCACAGCCGCCACGGCACCTGCGTGAAGCCGTGGCTTTGGCAGAAGATCTCAACCAATATAACTACATCGTGGCACCCGATTGCAAGCAAGTCATTGAAGATCTAACCAAGGAAAGCCAAGGAGAATATGGTGCTGTAATCAGAGAAATTAGACATAAAGTTACATCCACTAGCAAATTTATTTTTGAAGGTCGTGCGGCGAATGTTGAAGCCCACAAGTTAGCTAAATATGCTTTGTCTTTACTCCCAGGGCGTCATGTGTGGCTTGGCCAGCCACATAACCGAACTTGTATCCCACTCTCTGTGAACTTTGAATAATAAAAGGCTTTTATCCCTAAAAAATGCACTTGCAAATGCACGCTGCACACGTCACAGCATGTCAACGCAAGGCCTAGATAACGGCCTCCAGGTCGCTCGGCCTCCAAAATGCTCCACTCCATCTATAAGTACTAAGTATTCCTCAAAAAAAAAATCTATAAGTACTAAGTAGTGAGATACACTATTACTACATCAAAGTTTATTTAATTTAGCCTCACTTGGATACTCGCTAGCCTAACCTAAGTAGCCTTATTAGTCCATTTTTATCTTAATACCATCATCATCTTTTTTTGCGGGTAAATACTATCATCACCCATGAATAAGCAGTTGGTAGATGCAACAGTTTTCTCTCTCCGGTATCTCTCTTAGCTTTGTTAGCCACGTCCAGTGGCGCCATGAACAAGTGCTAAATAGTGCGGTACTACTTCAATGCTTATTTCATTTATATTCATTTGGATACTAGCTAGTACTCTCGAAATAGTCTTTTGCCCGCTTCCTACTAGCCAGCCTAAATAGTCTTTTTAGTGAAAAGGGCCCGCTCCTCCCGCTCCCTGAGCTCCCGCGACTAGGGTTCCTACCCACGCCCCTCCGCCGCCGCCGGCTGCCGGCCGCGCGTGCCCCACCTCCCTCTCCCCCCTTCCCCACGTCCCTGTCCGCCCGCCCCCCCCCCCCCGCGGGCGACGGGCGGGCCCCTGCCGCTACCTCTCCTCCGGCCCCATCCCCGTCCATCTCCCTCCCCACCGCCGTCGGCTGGGTCCGTCGGGCCTTGCCTACGCGACGCTGGCGGCGGCGGGCCGTCCTTTCCCCGCACGCTCATGGGGGGCGCGGTAGCCTCGCGATGGCGGCGGTGCAGCTCGGCCGGCTGCGGTGTGGCTCGGCGGCGGGATTCCGACGAGCTTCGTGGTCCTTGGTGCGGCGGCGCGGCCATTGGCTGCGGGGCGGCATGGCGGTGCAGGTGGCCGGCTGCGCCCGCGCGACCCAGATCTAGGCCCTTTCGGGCTCCATCTGGGCTAGGGCGGGCCGACGACTTGGGGCGCGGCGACGCTGCTCCCTCGTTGGTGGCGAAGTGGTGGTTGTCTGCGGGCGGTGGCGGCTTCGTCGGCCGGCGAGCTGCAGCGTGACGGCAGGGGCTGTCTGGACCCTTTTGGGTCCGGCCGGGCCTCGGCGCCTGACAGGCCCCTTGTTCGTGGGTCCGGTCGGCTCCGCGGTGGCGGTAGTGGTTGTCCCCTCACGTCGGTGACGTTGCAGATGCCCCCGAGGGCACTATCTCTTCTCCCGTCCTCCAGGTCTCGTGTCGGTGACCCCAGGGAGACGACGAAGTTGATTCGGTGACCATGGTGGGACATGTTGGTGGGCGGCGTGATGGGTGGTGCACTATGATTCGTCTGGGGTGGTGGTGGGGGTTTGGGTTGGGAGAAATCTAGCATGTAGTGGTGTGTGTACAGGTCTATCTTCCTTGCCTGCGGCTCTGCCCCGTTGCCCATCATCGCCACCATGAAAGATCTGGCGATGACCGGAGCCACAAGACTCCCCCTGAACACACCATCGGGCATCGGCACCGGTGGCGAAGCTAGACAAAATATGTCGTGGGGGCAAGGTAGAATGTCACTGTTTAAGGGTCAAAAGCTTAAATTTCCTCATCTAGGCCCTCCAACAAAAAAGTTCTCCAGAAAATTGTTTATAGTTGGGGGCAATGGCCCTCTTAGTCTAACAGAAAGCTCACCTGAGGCGGAGAAAAAACTTCATAATTTTTTCAATGAAAGTGCCGCCATTTGTTTAGATGTGGAATATAGTATTTACGGGGACTAGAGATGTTATTCGGATGGAACCTAGTCTTCTATTTCTGTGGGTTTTAGTACTGAACTATTTAGGCCGTACCAAATTAATTTAATACCCCCTTTGTCCCATATAATATAGTCCACTATGATTTTCGTGGAAGTCAAATGTCGTAAAGTTTGACCAAGTTTCTAGATAAATTTATCTATTTCTATAATATTCCATCCATTCAAAAATATAAGATGTTCTAACTTATTTAAAATCGGATGTATATAAACATGTTTTAGTGTGACTGTTCACTAATTTCAGTTTGTAATTAGTCCATATTGAAAATCTCAAACATGTTATACTTCCTCGGTTTTTGTATACAAGGTCACTCTGTTTTTCGTGTCAAACTTTGACTTATACTTTTGGGCAACAAAATACTGGTTATATGTCATGAGAAACATATCATCGAAAAGTTATTTGAAATATGCATCCAATGGTATATTTTTGGTGGTGTATAACTCATATTTTGTTGATAAAATTAATGATCAAAGTTAGAAATAAAAATATGAAGCGGTGTTGTATAAAAAAGGGAGAGAGTGATTGTGAACGGAGGGAGTACCAAATATACATCATATGAAAATATATTTAGTAATGAATCTAATAATAAAGATTTAGTATTCGAAATTTTCACATTTTTTCCGAAAACTTGGTCAAAGTTTATACCATTTGACTTTAGAAAGGCCTAATACAACTATTGTAGGACGGAGAAAATATATTATAAGCATTCACTAGTAAAAAAAACAATGCAAAATGTTTGTGGGGGCCATGCCCCATAACCCCCACAATGGATCCGCCCTTGATCGGCACTGTCCCTTCTCCTCACCGGGAGCTTTGGACCAACAAATGTCCGGTGAGCCGCCACGGCCATCTCGGCTTTCCCGAGCACGAACATTATCGATAGATGCATGTACGCGTACGGCGCATGCACACACGTTACACGTACGATCTAGCTGCGTAGTACCAGCACGTATGCGCGCTTGTGCCACTCTGCGCATATCCGTACGTCGGCATTGGACCGGAAATGGTTGCTACTGCTAAGAGACAAAATGAATGAACAATAACCACGATCTTTATTACTGAAGATGATTACAGTTTATATATCTCCAGAAGAGATGCTTTAAACCGATGCGACTCATCTCACAGACACGAGCAAAGGGATATGATGGTTAGCATGTCCGTCGGTTACAAAGAGGGGATTCTCTTAATTAATTACACTTAATTAATTTCTAACACTCCCCTAATCTCCTCTTTGATAATGTAGAATCATCATCTTGATAAATAATCCTCCAAAAACCTTATGGGGAAAATATGAGGATATATACATAGTATGTCATGAAAAACTCCTTTCAAATACCCCTATGGGAAAATACTCCTAAGGAGAAAATGGCATATCATAATGCTTGTATTACTATTGCCTCATTAAAAACCTTCTATGAGAAACCATATAGGAAAAACTCATAAAAAAAAGAGTGCTATATCAAAGATCTGGAGATCTCGAACAGGCTATCATTCAGGAGTACACTCCCCCTGAACCTTGCAAATAACAAAGTCACCTCATACCAATTCCAGTAACATATTTCTGGAATGAAGAAATTGATAAAGACTTTGTGAATAAATCACCAAGATTATCACATGACTTTATTTGCAAGATATTTAGCTTCTCATTTCTTTGCAATCCATCACGTCTCCACTTTCCTCACAATTGCCGAAATTTTTCAGCCGAAATCTTGACGAGATCGACATCTGAAACTACACTATTGCAGTAACTTAACTTTCAAGTTGATTTGATGCACAACAGAGTTGTGTGTTGCCACAAACCGAATAAAACATGTTAAGAGACAAAATGAATGAATAGTAGCCATGATCTTTATTACGGAAGATGATTACAGTATATATATCTCCAGAAGAGATGCTTCCAACCAATGCGGCTCTTCTGAGAGACATGAGCAAAGGGATGTGACGGTTAACATGTCTGTTGGAACTGCAGTTGTCATGGAGCTTAGGTGTTTAGGACTTAGCGTGGTGTTGTATCCTGTCCTTCCTGTATTTTCTTTCGGTAGTGTAGTCATATGCGTCTTGCGTGATCTGACTTTTCTAGAAACGGCATTGTACGAGGATCATCTGACCATCTTGTATCATTCGGCTGTGCATTCTGTTCAATTGTTGCTTTATATATATAACGGAACCAAAGCCTGTTTCGTTTCGAGAGTTCTTCCGAACCCCAGGATGTGCGGCTAGCCCACTCGCCGACAGCTGTGGCTAGGGGCCGGCCCGAGCACACGAGCCGTCGCGGTCGCCACTTGATGGCGCACAGTGCATGCATGCTTCGTGCATGTGGTCTCAGTGGACATGACGAGATATCCATGCGTCTTGCTGGCAGGGTCAGCTACTGCTAGCATGCACGTGCAGCTCCTTCAAAGGTGCACAGCGACGGCATTGAAGCGCGCATGTTTGCATGCAAGCATGTGCGTGGGCGCGTGGCCCAGCACGTCAATTCTCCCAGATCACGCACGAAGAGTTGGGTGAGAGCGAGACATCCGCGCAAGACCTTTAGCTGCTGGCGGTGCTGTTATTAACCTTGAAAAATGCGCGTTTAGCTGATTAGCAAATGCATTGTCAAGTGATATGTTTAGCTGAAATAGGGTTTTTGAAGGATAGGCTTAAGCCTATGGAAGTCCCGCTGGTAGAATCGCCACTGTGGTTAGCGACCTACTATACGTGCTTGCGTGCGTGTGCAAAATCCCCTTGTTAGAGTCTGAAGTAAAATGGAGCTCTCCTGTTCGTTTGGATTCTAAACCGTCGGATTAGTTGTCCAAAACGATCCAGGCCGTCGGATCTCTAGATGGAGCGATCTGAACAGTTGGATCTCAGACATCTCAGACGAAACGATATGGGCCGTCGGATCGAGGCTGGGCATGCCACCGCCTGTAAATCGCATGCCCCACCAAGGGCATTCTTGTATTTTCACACGCAGGCATACACTAGTGTAGAACCGGGCAATAGCACCGGTTTGTAAGGCCATTTAGTGCCGGTTCGGTAACCGGCACTAAAGGGTGGACACTAAAGCCCCCCCTTTAATACCGGTTTAGCACGAACCGATGCTAAAGGGCAACCACGTGGCACGAGCCAGTTCCGTGGGCGCGTAGGACATTAGTACCGGTTGGTAACATCAACCGGTACTAAATGTTTGGGTGTGTTTTGGTTTTTATTTTTTGTTTTTACTTTAATTTTCTGTTTTCAATTTAATTTAGTGATTGTTTTACATTATAATGAGTTGTTAAATCATTAGGTGAATGTACCGCGAATTAGTTTGACTAAATTCATGAACAAAATTAGGTGATTAAGTATATATAATATGGATATGACATATACTTGATGACTTAGTTAGAATCCATCCAGTTGAAACTAATCTGCGGTTTCTTTCCCGCCATGAACCGGTACTAAAGGTCTTCGTGGGGCCCTAGCCTGACCACAGTCGCACTGGCCTCATTAGTACCGGTTCGTGGCATAAACCGGTGCTAAAGATTGCCCATGAACCGGTATTAATGATGCCCGCTCGCTTAGCCGTTGGAACCTAACCGCCACTAATGTGCTTCATATTTGACCCTTTTTCTACTAGTGGTATAAAACGCATCATGTCAAAACCTAGCCGCCACCTACCGCACACGCGCACCCCGCTCCTCTCTCCTTTGCGCCGCTGCCGCCCGTCATCCTCCCCCGCATCACGCGCGCACGCGCCCCGCTCCATCCTCTCCTCCGCGCCGCTGCCGCCTGTCCTCCTCCTCTCCTCTGCGTCGTCGCCGTTGTCCATCGCCACCGCGCCCTCCTCCTCCTTCCACCTCCTAGCCCGCGCCCAATCTCCGCAGCCCTTCTTCCCTCCCTGCGCCCGAAACCCTAGCCCCCAACCATGGTGCCCGAATCTGCAGGAGGTGTAGCAGAGAGGTCCCAGTGACCACGGCGGCGCATTCGCGGCCGGTCCACCTCGGGCTGCTTCTCCACCACCACGCACTTGCCCCGCGTGCGCTCCTTCTCTCCCGGGAGTGGGCCGCAGCCATGGAGAGTGGCCAGAGGATCAAGGACGGCCAACCCCTACCTCCTCTCCAGCACGCTCGTCTTTGCCATCTCTGCCGAAAAAGGAGACGGGAGCAAGATGAGAAGACGAAGGAGAAGCCCTGCCATCTCTGCCCCGTCCACTGCGTTGAGCGCGGCGACCGTCTGGGCTCTGCTTATGCACCCCCAAACTATTCACCTCCACGCCCCTTCCAATCTCCCCATCCCTTTCTTGCAAGTATCCACACTCTCTCTTCCTCCTGATTAACCTGCCCCCCATTCATGCCCTCCTCTTATTTGATTTAACCACAAGAATTTCTTATCTTTGTTTGTGCAGATCCTTTTTGTGTATGCCTACAAGTTGTTCGATAAAAATCCAAGCAGGTTGTAGGAGATGGTTAATTCCATTTTATGCCCTTTTGTGTACTCAACGGTTCTTTTTTTTTTCTAACATTTAGCATGCAGTCAACATAACTTACCTGTACAATGTATTACCTGGTCATGAAACTTGCCTACTCAAGATATGAGTAAATTGAGTAAATTCCCCAGAAAATATAGTTATGCTTGATTTAATATGGTTTGCTGTCACGCACAAGTGCACATTTAGTGAACTGCAAGCTTAAATCATGACAATGTTCTATGCTGAGCAAATCCACCCTTTGCAGGTATGCTTAGTAACGTCAAAGAGATGCCGCCCATTACAAATTATGATATTCATCATTACACATTAGCACCACCATGGATAGCCAAGATCCTTCCCAGCCATGATAATCAGGTATCTTAAAAGGTGCAACACATTTGATTTTGGGTTGATTCTGGTTCTTGTATTGAAGGCTTGATGTCTGTGAGTATTTACTTAAGAGGAAACTTGCATATGCTGGAGAAGGCATTCATGGTAGAGGGAAAGGTTATTGTTGATCCTTTTTGTAAGATTTCCCCACTTCGCTTTTTTAACTGTGCATGATTCCTTATGGAGATTCACAAAAGGTGGCTACCTCAGTAAATGAATATACTTTGGGAAGATTCACAAAAGATTAGGGTTTATATGCATGTTGTTATCCATGACCTGTGATGGTTTAGATTGGAGCCTAACTGAATTAGTTGAATGTAGACTTTCTGATATGGATAAGCATATACAAATAAGGATCAACATTTGATTGGGTGCTACAGAAAAAAAATGGTTCCAAGAAATTTGTGAAGATGTGATGAAAGCTACAGATTTAGAGAATGAGTTTGCACTATTGCTTCTAATAAATGGTATGAAAGATTTAGAAAAACAACCTACACTATTACTCCCTCCGTGCCATAATTATATAAGATGTTACTACATCCAATATATGAGTACACTAGATGTAATAACATTCTATATTATGGGACAAAGGGAGTGCCTTATAGGAAACTGTATGGTGAACACCCAGTTTATTACATGGTTTATGTATGTGCTTTATCCTTATTGTAGTTTCAGTCATAGGTCACACATGCACTATTTCTAATAAAGGGCCATGTTTCTATATGGTGTTTATTGCTATGATGTTTAGTATCGGTGGTACCTTAGATTGTTGACTATATTTGTTTTGTACTCTGTTCTTCCAGAGTGAACTTTGCTGTCATTTTCGTCTATCCATCCAGAGGAAGTAGATGATTGATAGAGATTCGGAGGAAGCAATTAATAAATGAAGATCTCGAGGCTCCTATTTCTTCAGGTACTTCCTTTACTTGCAGTTTCCTTCTAATTACGAGCTACCTCTGCCAGTATAGTCATTTATTTATTTCATTGCCAGTCTCTGTTGATTGAAATGTAACCATGCATGGGCAGCTTAAATGGCAGCAGTTCTTAATTAGTTAGAAAAAGACAACCAGATTAATCTTGCTTCAGATTATGTTTGTGCTGCTATTGCCCATCATCGGTTGTGTTGTTACTGCTGTTTAAACATACCTGGAACAGGTAACAAGCGGCAAGCCGCTCTTCAACATTGTCGATAACAGCCAGAGAGCGTCTGAATATGAGCGTTGTCGATAACAAGATAGCTAACTATCTATAGTAAAATTCAGCTACACGTGTTTAGTTGGTCCATTGCTTCTAAAATTTATGCACCCTGAAACTTGATTTGCATACTCAGAATATAGTCAGAAATGACAAGGAATTTAGCTACAGAATTGACAAGGAATGCTCTTTTTTCTCTCTTTAGATTCATTGCTAGCCCCACAAAGGAAGAGGATGCCAGGACGAGGACTGTAATCAATCCCCACCTTACTGTCCCAACGACAGTGTCAATGACTCCGAGCCTAGGTGAGCAGCGGCCAGACCAGTACTTCCCCACCTGCGTTGCTTTCCCTGTTATTACTGAGTTTGTGTCGTTGTTGTGCTCCTTCTCTCCCTTCTCCCAGGTGCTCAACGTACCCATCTTGCTGATCTAATGTGTATCTATCAATTTGATGCAGCATTGTCGTCTTATTTTCATGACGGCGTGGTGTCTCGACGCGTGATGGATTCACTCACACGGAGGAAGCTTTTCTCCGCTACTCCGGTGACAAGCGCACAAGCTTTTGGGTCCATGGCGCCACCGGTAAACAAGGTATGTCCTGTTCCGTTGATTGATCAGTTCATCTTGCTTTTAAAATTCTTACACTATGATTTGCTCAAATTCTATCAAGACAACGGTGGAAATTGAATTTATTTATTTGAAATGCATGCCATTTCTCCCTGATCATTAGTTCATGTATCTTGATGATGTAAACCTGGTGTCGTTTAATCTTTTCCATAAACCAGTCATTTGGGAGTTTATTGCAAGCTATACCATCTTGATGCGGAATTGCAGATTGTGTTCTTGCTATAATTTCTTACGACTGGTGCTGCCTAATGTGTTTTGCATGTACTGATCTTGGTGATCATGAGTATTAGTAGCTATATATATATATATATATATATATATCCATGTTCTTTGTTCTCATATTAGTTCACAGATAGGTTCTCGACATGGGTAATTACTCTCTAAAACAACAATTTAGTGGTGTGCTAAGCCACTATTTCTATATAATGATTATCAAGAAAATTTGCTCTAGCACGTATGCTTTGCAGCCAAGTCTGGCGAACAAAGTAATTAAGATGAAGCATTTTCCTGATTTTCTTAACCTGGAGCTTTTACCATCTCTTCATCGCATCAACTTTTACTGTAGCATCCAGTCAAATCTTTGTTTCTATGTATTTTTAACTCTATTAAAAACTAAAAAAATTGAAGCACTGGCAAGCCTTTTGTTAAATCTTATATGATCCATAGTAGGATATCTAAATTCAGTTATGCTTTAATCTTAATATCTTGAGAAGGAAATTTATTTACCTTGGTTTGTTATCTTGTGTTATGCGCTACTAAATGATATGATCCTATCTAAGATGAGAATATGCATAGGAATGGGGCAATTTATTGTCAAAGAAAGTCATGTAGTACCTTGCTGTGATTATTAGCCTATTGTGATACTCAAAACCTAACAATGAAAATGTTTTATGACTGAAAGTTTGACATGATCTCAAGTATGATTTGCTAATGTTGGTTACATGATCTCCAGCCTGACAACAAAAGAAAGGGATGTTGCCCCGTTATCGTCGTCATCCTCACGGTTAGTTACATGATCTCAAGTCTCTCTCTCCAATTTGCTAATGGTAGTCCTATGTATGACTTGGTAGACGAGATGTGGGTTCCAATAGCCTCTCAAGATTATAAGTAGATTTCATATATTTGAACAATGGACTGGGATTATGTTTCATATACGCATATGCGTTTATTGTATCATTTAGTTCCGCTGCCACAATGCCAAAGTTTTACTACTCCCTCCGGTCTGAATTAATTGACGTGATTTGCCGATAATGGTTTGAAGTGTCAGACTCGCTGATATATGTTATTTCATAATATGCATAGGGTTTTTCTCTATCCACTTAGACGGATTATCACCCTTTTCATGGAAGGATATATAAGTTTAGATCTGAATATATTGTTAAGGCATTCTCAGTATCGAATATATGATGGTACAGATTCCAGAGTCATCATTATAAACAACAAGGGTTTATGCCTTTCCAAATTAATTATGTAAGTTATCTTTGAGCCTTCTCCCGTTCACAAGTCATCATTATTGGCCTGTCTTGCAGTTTCTGCATCCTTGTTGCTTCTATTTTAATACCGGTGCAAGGTGGCATCTATATCGGGTTGTCCGCAATCTGAACTTCTTTTACAGTGGCACTCTTTTACTTTGCAAGCGAAATGCTTGAGAAATATAAATCTTGAAAATCTACTGGTAAAGAAGGTGCCGATCATCCTGTAATGGAATTGCTTTATAAGACCAATAATCTTTCGTGATTTTTTTCTCTCTAATAGTGTGTCGTGCCCAAGTATATTCATATTGCCCTAAGAGGCTTTCTTTTCTTCATTTTCTATAGGGATGTAGCGAGAATGGATAGTAAGAATGATGCATTTCCAGTTTTTTTTATCTTTGGTGTCTATTTTGTTGTTTTTAGATGTTTAAGATAGTGGGATCAGGCATGCCTTTTACAGTTTTTCAGTTAACAAATTATGTTCAGCTCAATCAGTTTTTGATTACTGTGATGTTAGTGTTCTTTCTTAGCACCTTCACTTTATTTTTTCAATTAAGTTCATTGTTCCGTACTTACTGCTATACTTTGTTCAAAAATCCATTGTTCATTGTTGTTTATTAAATTAGCCATGTCCATCTGTTATTCCTAGGATTTCCTTAAATAACTATAATAGGTGGAACATGAGAACATGTCCATCTCACAGAGAATTAATCTTGCTTCCTTACAGAGCCTCTGAACATGATGATCATGTGGACTAAGCTTGCATGTGGGTGCGCCAAGGAGCATGTCCAACCTATGAAGGGATAACAATAATTGGTCAGACTTTGTGAAGACATCATGGATTGGAGAACGTCAGATATGTGTCCTTGCGTTCAAGGCTAAAAGGGGCAAACTGTTGCTTGCTATCTACCTGCTTTGACAAGGTTGGTTACTAGGTCGTCATCATACATGCAAATGTTCCCTTTGACAAGGTTGGTTACTAGGTTCTTTGTGAGTGTTTGGTTGGACTTATGTTGCACCGCTGATCTGGCTCGCTTTGGTTATCTAACAAACCAACTATTGTATCTACTTGGCGCCAATTCATCGGCTTGGCTTACTTTTGGAACATGGTGCATATTTCCCCATTTGTTGTGAACTTCCAGATCTAATGGTGCCATGCTTTTGGTATATTTGATCGCCTTATCCTTCCACAGTGCCTGGATAACTCTTCTGTACTGGACAAACTTGTACCAAGGACTGATCCATTTTGAGCAATCACTCTAAATTTCCTTCGCAATGGTTAATACGTTGTTTATGCGCTTGGAAAATAAGTCAGTTTCTTTGTTAAGACAAGACTAAGTGGGGTGCGTTAGGCCGTGCATCCTATCTTTTTGGGTCAGTTCATAGATAATGATTTGGTGTATGGCACAGTACCGAACCAACATCATGCTTTTTTTTGTATTTGCAATGCTCTAATGATTTTATTATCATATTGGATATGACTGTAGCCTGTAGCGGTGCTACCAGCACTGGTAGAAAAAGGGTCTATAGTCCCGGTTCGTAAGGGCCGTTCTTGAACCGGGACAAAAGGGTCGGTACTAATGCCCTGACCCTTTAGTCCCGGTTCAATCCAGAACCGGGACTAAAGGCCCTCCACGTGCCCGGTCCACCTTTAGTCCCGGTTGGTAACACCAACCGGTACTAAAGGAAATTTTTTGATTTTTTTTGAAATTTTTTTTGAATTTTTTTTATTTTTTTTATTTTCAAATTTCTGAATTATTTTAACCTCTAATCTCTAATCACCTTTCATCACTGCTCAATTTAATCTTTAATCAACCCCTCATCATTCCAAATCATCTAACTTCCTCGTTGTTTTCCTAACAATAGTAAGATGTCAATCCTATTAACCCTCAGGAGTTTAGCTTGAGCATCAAGTCACACATTTCATTGTTTGAGTTTGAAACTATTGTTCTAAAAAACAATAATTTTTTAGTAACACTAATATTTCTTGAATAAGTAGTTTGACCATAGTTTGACCAGATTTAATGAAAATTTTAAAAAACTGAAATTTGAGCATAACTTTTTTTCCTTTTGGAATTTGAGGATTCTACAAATTTGCGAACAGGCCATAGGCCGCCTCCATCGGATGTAACTTTTCGAGTAGATGATTTTTCATATAAAAAACTTTTTAATCCGAGATTTTCCCAACAACTAGACCACATATCACATGGGAAACTTAATTTTTTTGACATTTCCATCATTTTCTTTTGTTTTTTCTAAAACTGAAAAGGGCGGGGGGGGGGGGGGGGGGGGGGGGGGGGAAGAGTTTGAAAATGAGACTTTTAGTACCGGTTTGTGCCATGAACCGGGACTAATGGGCTTTGACCTTTAGTCCCGGTTGATGCCACCAACCGGGACCAATAGGCATCGCACCCTTTAGTCCCGGTTCGTGGCACGAATCGGGACTAAAGGGCCCAGGTGAACCGGGACTAATGCCTTAGCCGCACGAACCGGGATAAATGCACCCATTGGTCCCGGTTCTGGACTAATGCCTTACCCGGTCTGGACCAAAGCCCCCTTTTCTATTAGTGCAGGTGCGGCAAGCCGCACTTTCTATCTAGTGTTGAAGAGTGCCTATGGTAGTTAAACCCCTAAGAGCAAATACAATAGTGGGCTATAATATAAGTCCGCTTATATGGCACTTTTGCATCTGTGGAGCATTGGCGGAGCTTCGGCAAGGCCGATTGGGCCGTGGCCCGCCCAGGTATGGAGCAAAAAACAAATTATATACTACTGCAGCCCACAGCGCTGACGGACAGCATACAGAGAAGGCACACAGCAGACTCGTACACATACGATTCACAGCGATGCAGGCTCAGGGTTCGACCGTGACAGCCACCTCATAGCGCAGTAGGAAGCAGACATCAACCGCCGGCCACCGGAGCACCGCACACTCAGTGTCCCACGGACGGACGGCCAACCGGCACACATCTACTCAGCCGACCCATCCGACCCAGGCACCCAACTAGCTAGCTTTTTCTCTCAATCCATAAGAATGATTCTAAAAAAAGCCAGCTTCTTCTCTGAATTCATCAAAATCACTACTGATGTGAATCCCTGCAAGGTAAATCGATTTGAATGATTCTCAATTTTATTCCCCTAAATTCAACATAGGCCATTGTTCGTTAAATCATCCCCTAAATCCCCTAAATTCGACCCCAATAAGCATAATTAATCCACTGAAGATCAGTTCTTTACACTTTACAAGTTCACAACAGATGTCACTTTTACAGTTTACAAGTTCACAACAAAAGTAGTGTTGTTGTTTACTGTCTAACAGTGCAGTCAATTATAGTTTACTGCCAATTTGGTAGCGCTGTTTGGTATGCTTTGGTAGATTAAATATATACATGGTTCAGAATTTGAAAACATTTGTATTCTCTGGCTCGCCCAACTTTTTTTTTGTAGCTCCGCCACTGCTGTGGAGGAGAGCGATAAGGAAAATATGAAGGAGTGAGCTCTTATGCAAGAGCCAGGCTCTATGCATACTCCTAAGCAAAAGTATTTAATAAGAGAAAAGAGATAGAGAGAAAGTAAAAAAAAGTGTAAACGTATAACCAACCTCATAACCCATTCTATTGTATAATAACCAATTAAGGTGGTGTTTGGTTCTCTAGTCCTAGGACTTTTTCTAGTCCTAGGACTTTTTAAAAAAGACTCTCAAGGAGGTGCTTCTAAAGACTTTTAGCAAAAAGTCCCACCCTGTTTGGTTTGCTAGGTACTTTTTCTAATCCCAACACAAAAAAGTCTCTGGAACCAAACACCCCCTAATAATGCTAACTGTTGATGATATGGCACGTTCGTATAGCCAGCAGTTTGTATAGCCAGCAGCTGGCTATACTATTAAACATGCTCCAACGAGTGGCTGCAGCGTACTAACAATGATTGAAATGTGCTCAGAATTGACTCGTCAAGGATGATTGAAATGTATGCTAAGATTTCACCCGTGGTCCTCACAAGCATATAGGATAAGAGGTGCGTTAATTCCTGGCCACAAAAAAGATGTGGAACAAAGACAAACTGTGGATATGGTCACACGCCGTCTAGCTAGAGGAACAGTGTTTTTGGCATCAGACATTATGTTTGTTGATACCAAAATCCGAAAGTGCGCGCATTACCTTTTCTCTCTAACGAAAAGAATAGATACGGCATGGAGTAATGTGTGGAATCTTGAATGGGAGGAAAGGCTATATCAGGAATATCGGAAAGGTTTTCCTCATCGGCAAAAGATGAATGAATTCCGTTTGTTGGATTACAATGCGCTACATTTTTATATGACCAAAAAGAATACAACGGAATCCCATTGTCACTTTATCAGATGTGCCATATTCGGGATTATAAAACATAACCATGTGATAATATTCCCGTGAAGATAAGACGTAGCGTCACATTCTATGGATGATTAGAATATCAAGTGGAGAACAAAACTAAATGGTTGTATGGTTAGGAGGACGGTTATAACCCGAGCACACTAGGGATCACATCTGATGGAGAAGTGCGAGCAATGTAATTCAAAATTCTTCCTCATGTCTAAGTTGTTCCATGCCTTAGACGTATGATCGGTGTAGTGTACAACTATTTTTATTTAATAGTATATTGATAGGGTCTTGAACTTATTTTTTTATGGAAAATCAGGGTCTTGACTTGAAATCTCTTGGCTCTGTACCATATTGATACACTAGTCATCAGCATGTGCACGTGCGTGGGCGAGCATTATACACAAAATTGAAATATAGTGAAAATTTGTAGCACTTTTTGGGATATTATTTCCAAAACATGTGAAAGTTTCCAATATTCTGCTATTCATAGCATGCAAAAAAAAAACACTGCTTCAATAAGTCTCATTATGAATTTCCGTAATAACCATGAAGCTGTATAAGTATTTGAGAACATAGAATGGAAAGGAATAAAGAGCTACAATACAATCTTCAAAATGATGAGATGCAACTTCTCGGTGTCACTATCCTCTGAAGTATGCTTCGTCACACGACCACATGAGCCCTCGCGTTTTGAATTTAAGGTCTCTTTGCTCTATCAACATGTGAAAGTGCACGGGTTAGAATTAGATAGAATACTGGAATATAGTGAACTTGTAGACCTTTTGGGGGGTATTATTACCAAAGCATGTAAAAGTTTTTGAGCCTTATTGTATTATTCATAGCAAGTGAAAATAACGACACTGCTTCAATAAGTCTCTTATTGTCAAGGTGATGTTTTTGGTGAAAACGCTCATTCAATGAAAATGTAAAAACTTTTAGTGTTGGCCACTAGATCGACAAAGGACGACACAAATAGGAGGTAGGGTCCTAGGAAAAGTATGTGGTGAAAACACCCATTCAGTGAAAATCTAAAAACTTATAGTGTTGGACATCAAATCAATGAGGAAAAGCACGGATTGAAGGTGGGATGCAAACCAACCACTTTGTCACAACTTCATAGATATGGTCTGCCTAAGACTCATCAAAATGAGACTTTGCAGTGTCACAACTAAGTGATTTCATTAGTAAATTGTGGTCTTCTTTTAGAAAATTAAATTGTTGTCTAAAGACCCCAATCTTTTTTCCGGTGCGTTCTAGTTGTGGTTTTGATGAAGCTTTCCCGGCTGCCCCCATCCATACTGCAGGTCCACCAACTATTGGACCTTGCTCTTTTCAGTTTTTTAGCAGAACTTGTAAAAAGAATCATGGGCTGATCTGCCAATTATGCTAGGCCAGTTGTTTTTCTTCTACGGCCACCCTCTCCAAAAGACCCAAAAAAAGACAATTGATGCAGTTTGTGTGCAATAAGAGAAACAACAAAAATGATAGCAAGAAAAACTAAGAGGAGACTTACAAGACAAACGATGGAGTTTGGTTTGTGTTTTTTTTGTTAATTTTGAAAAGAAAATGTGAAATAAAAAATGATGGATTTTTAAAATGTTTGTGAATTTTAAAAGATGTTCAGGAATTTAAAAATGTTGGTGAATTTTTATAAACATTCATGAATATAAAAAATGCTCATGATTTCAATATACATTTGCGGATTTGAAAAATATTCATGAATTTGAAAAAATAACATGAGTTGAAAAATGTTCACAACTTTAAGAAAAAATGATCATAATTAAAAAAACCTTGTCATTTAGAATAAGGTGGACATGCAACTGGCTGGAAAACCTTCTCGCCCCCAGTTGCAGTCATGTTGGGGGTCATACAGTTGCAGTCGACTTACAATACTTGCACTTGCAAGTCTAGTGGTCGACATGCAAACTGCCTGACAACCATCCCTTGGGGGCCATGCAGTTGTAGTCGGGTTGCAACACTTGTAGCTACAACTTACAAGTCTAGTGGTGGACATGCAACTAACCAACAACTCCCCTACTAGCCCCCATTGTAGTTGTGTTGGGGTCATGCAGTTGTAGTCGGGTTACAACGCTTGCAGTTGCATGTCTAGTGGTGCACATGCAATTGGCCGCCAACTTTAGATGCAGTCGCGTTGGGGGTTATGCAGTTATAGTCTGGTTGCAGCACTTGTAGTTGCATGTCTACTGGTGGACATGCAACTAGCGGATAACCACCTACCGGTTTTGTTGCGGTTGTGCTGGGGGCATGCAGTTGCAGTCGGTTTACAACCCTTGCAGTTTCAAGTCTAGTGGTGGACATGCAGCTGATCGACAACCCAGTTGTAGTCGCATTGGGGGACACACAATTGCATTCGGGTTGCAACATGTTGGAAATATGCCCTGGGGGCAGTAATATTTGTATTATTTATTTCCACTTTATAATTAAATGTTTATATTGTATGCTATAACAACTATGGTTCTTAAATATGTGATTCAAAGGAAAACTCACAGGCACGTGTAGAATATTAAATGGAGTGTTGCATGATGGTTATGATTTCCTGATCATGGGCATACGTTAGGAGTAACAAAGATGCCGGCAACTTTGAGAGCATGATGTTAGAAGAACGATCATATTGAATTGACCCAAGTTGTTTGTTACACTTTGAGATGCATCATCACAAGTCGAAACTTCATAACAAGGAGAGTTAACAATGCTCAGTTCCTTAGACCATGAAAGTATCAAGTCACTTCATATTGGATGATACACTTTGGGGTTGCTCCAACATCATCAGTAACACGGTGATCATAACGACAACTTACAGATTTTTCAAAAAGTGTGGCTAGGGGCAATAGCTCAAGAATGGGATTTGCTCCTTTGACGATGGAGAGATATTCTTCAGGACCTCTCGACATGACAGCATCTACCATCATCTGGCCACACACATGTGACTTGGTCGTAGGGATGCCGAATAGTGATAACGAGAAAGAAGAACAAACCTGGTAATGAGGAGACCGATATAGTGAGCATGAGAATGACTCAAGAGGATACCGACATATCTCACCTTGGGTTTTGTAAAGTGTCGCGATGCAAAGGGAACATCATATGATAACCAAAGGTTCACTCAAATATCATTCGTGTGCGTATAGGGGTCAACATGGATGTCCATGGTTCCGCTGTTGATCATTGAACAAAAGGATGTTTTGTTCATGTTTATATTTCACCGAACCTATGGGGTCACACACTTAAGATGAATTTGATCAGTTGAGTAGTAACTAAGTTTGGAGTATCACAGAATGTCACTGGAAAAGTTTACAAACTTCAAAAAAGTCCACGAATTTGAAAAAAAATCTTCATAAATTTGAAAAAAATATTTAAAAATTAATAAAAAAATTTAAAAATTTTGAAAAATTTCCTAAGTTTGAGAAAAGTTCATTCATTTTAAAGAAAAGTTCACAAAATTCGAAAAAAGGTTCATAAATTGAAAAAATATTTATCAATTCTGAAAAATTTTATTGGTTTTGAAAAAAGTTCGCTAATATTTAAAAAGGAAGGAAAATAGAAAACAGAAGAAAACCGGCCAAAAAAATCAAACAGGTTCCCATTGGTTATTTAAACAAGTATAAAAGAAGATAACTAACACAACCGGAAAGTTGTCCGTTTGGTTACCCACATTGGTACACATGAAAAAAAATGATTCCCAAGTCCTCCATATCTACCTCACCTCCTCGGTGTGGGAGGAAAGAACCAATATTCCTGATCTAATCCAATGACACCCCTCCCATGCCAGTAGAGGTGTATGTCCCCCTTGAGGGGGCCTACTGGGAGTGTCAAGCACAGATTGGTGGTTTTTAGCCTTGCTTTCATAAAGAAGCAGAGGCTGAGAAAACCACGCTAACAATCTGTCAAGAAACGGAGGTCGAGGTTTCCAAACCGATCGGCCGTTTTTCTGGTTCGGTGAAGAGTAGTTCCACTCATGAGAGTGGTTCCAATTTTATTTTTATGAAAAATGGTGTTTTTTCAAAGTTTTTGTCTCTATGGGAAGGGCACCTTCCCTCGATCAGTGGCTTCGACCCTCATCGGTTCTAATGGATTAGTTCTTAAATATTGTTTCCCGCAATGGACCTTTTCTATAGACACGTAAGGTACTAAAAACTAGCACTACTAATACAATCTAAAGAGGATGACCTCAAAAAAGAATGCAATTAAAGATATGGCCTTCCCTCCAAGCACATATATGGATATGGAACACTCTTTTCCACCCAAAAAAAGAATAGCCAGAGATGGCTTTGTTTTGTATCAATAGGTAGCCTTCCTTGCCTATGGCTACTTTCAAATTAAAAGGTCAAAAAAGAACTTGATGTAATAGGCTCATGATGTCTACTACACAACCTTCTTCTTGTAGACGTTGTTGGGCCTCCAAGTGCAGAGGTTTGTAGGACAGTAGCAAATTTGCCTCAAGTGGATGGCCTAAGGTTTGTCAATCCGTAGGAGGCGTAGGATGAAGATGGTCTCTCTCAAACAATCCTGCAACCAAATAACAAAGAGTCTCTTGTGTCCCAACACAACCAATACAATGGTAAGTTGTATAGGTGCACTAGTTCAGCAAAGAGATGGCGATACAAGTGGTATATGGATAGTAGATAAAGGTTTTTGTAATCTGAAAATATAAAGACAGCAAGGTAACGAACGATAAAAGTGAGCGTAAACGGTATTGTAATGCGTTGAAACAAGGCCTAGGGTTCATACTTTCACTAGTGCAAGTTCCCTCAACAATAATAACATAATTGGATCACATAACTATCCCTCAACATGCAACAAAGAGCCACTCCAAAGTCACGAATAGCGGAAAACAAGCGAAGAGATTATGGTAGGTGATGTCTACTACACAACCTTCTTCTTGTAGACGTTGTTGGGCCTCCAAGTGCAGAGGTTTGTAGGACAGTACCAAATTTCCCTCAAGTGGATGACCTAAGGTTTATCAATCCGTAGGAGGCGTAGGATGAATATGGTCTCTCTCAAGCAACCCTGCAACCAAATAACAAAGAGTCTCTTGTGTCCCCAACACACCCAATACAATGGTAAATTGTATAGGTGCACTAGTTCGGCGAAGAGATGGTGATACAAGTGGTATATGGATGGTAGATAAAGGTTTTTGTAATCTGAAAATATAAAAACAGCAAGGTAACTAATGATAAAAGTGAGCACAAGCGGTATTGCAATGCGTTGAAACAAGGCCTAGGGTTCATACTTTCACTAGTGCAAGTACTCTCAACAATAATAACATAATTGGATCACATAACTATCCCTCAACATGCAACAAAGAATCACTCCAAAGTCACTAATAGCGGAGAACAAACGAAGAGATTATGGTAGGGTAGGAAACCACCTCAAAGTTATTCTTTCCAATCAATCCGTTGGGCTATCCCTATAAGTGTCACAAACAACCCTAGAGTTCGTACTAGAATAACACCTTAAGACACAAATCAACCAAAACCCTAATGTCACCTAGATACTCCAATGTCACCTCAAGTATCCGTGGGTATGATTATACGATATGCATCACACAATCTCAGATTCATCTATTCAACCAACACATAGAACCTTAAAGAGTGCCCCAAAGTTTCTACCAGAGAGTCAAGACGAAAACGTGTGCCAACCCCTATGCATACGTTCATGGGCGGAACCCGCAAGTTGATCACCAAAACATACATCAAGTGAATCAATAGAATAACCCATTGTCACCACGGTTA
The DNA here is from genome assembly GCF_003073215.2 of Triticum urartu. NCBI lineage: Eukaryota > Viridiplantae > Streptophyta > Magnoliopsida > Poales > Poaceae > Triticum > Triticum urartu. The sequence continues at coordinate 679,603,322 of NC_053024.1, forward strand.
TCCCACGCAAGACATACATCAAGTGTTCTCAAATCCTTAAAGACTCAATCCGATAAGATAACTTCAAAGGGAAAACTCAATCCATTACAAGAGAGTAGAGGGGGAGAAACATCATAAGATCCAACCATAATAGCAAAGCTTCTGATTCATCAAGATCGTACCACCTCAAGAACACGAGAGAGAGATCAAACACATAGCTACTGGTACATACCCTCAGCCCCGAGGGAGAACTACTCCCTCCTCATCATGTAGAGCACCGGGATGATGAAGATGGCCACCGGAGATGGATTGCCCCCTCCGGCAGGGTGCCGGAACGGGTCTAGATTGGTTTTCGGTGGCTACGGAGGCTTCTGGCAGCAGAACTCCTGATCTATTCTCGTCTTTGATAGTTTTAGGGTATATGGGTATGTATAGGCGGAAGAAATACATCAGAGGAGCCACGAGGGGGCCATGAGGGGGCCATGAGGGGGCCACGAGGGTGGAGGGCGCGCCCAGGGGGTGGGCGCGCCCCCTACCTCGTGCTCTCCTTGTTGATCCCCTGATGTGCACTCCAAGTCTCCTGTATTGCTTTCTTTCCAAAAATAACTTTTCCGAAGGTTTCATTCCGTTTGGACTCCGTTTGATATTCCTTTTTTGTGAAATACTGAAACAAGGGAAAAACAGAAACTGGCACTGGGCTCTGGGTTAGTAGGTTAGTCCCAAAAATCATATAAAATAGCATATAAATGCATATAAAACATCCAAGGTTGATAATATAATAGCATGGAACAATAAAAAATTATAGATATGTTGGAGACGTATCAGCATCCCCTAGCTTAATTCCCGCTCGTCCTCGAGTAGGTAAATGATAAAAACAGAATTTTTGATGTGGAATGCTACCTAACATATTTCTCTAAGTAATTCTTCTTTATTGTGGCAAGAATATTCAGATCCATAAGATTCAAGACAAAAGTTTAATATTGACATAGAAATGATGATACTTCAAGCATACTAACTAAGCAATTATGTCTCTTCAAAATAACATGGCCAAAGAAAGTTATCCCTACAGAATCATATAGTCTGGCTATGCTCCATATTCACCACACAACGTATTCAAATCATGCACAACCCCGATGACAAGCCAAGCAATTATTTCATACTTTTAATGTTCTCAAACTTTTTCAATCTTCATGCAATACATGAGCGTGAGCCATGGACATAGCACTATAGGTGGAATAGAATGGTGGTTGTGGAGAAGACAAAACGGAGAAGATAATCTCACATCAACTAGGCGTATCAACGGGCTATGGAGATGCCCATCAACAGATATCAATGTGAGTGAGTAGGGATTGCCATGCAACGGATGCACTAGAGCTATAAGTATATGAAAGCTCAAAAAGAAACTAAGTGGGTGTGCATCCAACTTGCTTGCTCACGAAGACCTAGGGCATTTTGAGGAAGCCCATCATTGAAATATACAAACCAAGTTCTATAATGAAAAATTGCCACTAGTATATGAAAGTGATAACATAGGAGACTCTCTATCATGAAGATCATGGTGTTACTTTGAAGCACAAGTGTGGTAAAAGGATAGTAGCATTGCCCCCTTTTTTATTTTTTATTTGGCCTTTTTTTTATTTTTTTATTTGGCCTTTCTCTTTTTTTGGGACAATGCTCTATTAATGATGATCACACACTTCTATTTATTTACAACTCAAAGATTACAACTCGATACTAGAACAAAGTATGACTCTATATGAATGCTGCCGGCGATGTACTGGGATGTGCAATGATGCATGAGCGACATGTATGGAAGAATTATGAACGGTGGCTTTGCCAAAAATACGATGTCAACTACATGATCATGCAAAGCAATATGACAATGATGAAACGTGTCATAATAACGGAACGGTAGAAAGTTGCATGGCAATATATCTTGGAATGGCAATGAAAATGCCATAATAGATAGGTATGGTGGCTGTTTTGAGGAAGGTAATGGTGGGTGATATGGTACCGGCAAAAATTGCGCGGTACTAGAGAGGCTAGCAATGGTGGAAGGGTGAGAGTGCGTATAATCCATGGACTCAACATTAGTCATAAAGAACTCACATACTTATTGCAAAAATCTATTAGTTATCGAAACAAATTACTACGTGCATGCTCCTTGGGGGATAGATTGGTAGGAAAAAACCATCGCTCGTCCCCGACCGCCACTCATGAGGAAGACAATCAATAAATAAATCATGCTCCGACTTCATCACATAACGGTTCACCATACGTGCATGCTACGGGAATCACAAACTTTAACATAAGTATCTCTCAAATCCACAACTACTCAACTAGCATGACTCTAATATCACCATCTCCATATCTCAAAACAATCATAAGGAATCAAACTTCTCATAGTATTCAATGCACTTTATATGAAAGTTTTTATTATATCCCACTTGGATGCCTATCATATTAGGACTAAATTCATAACCAAAGAAAATTACCATGCTGTTTAGGACTCTCAAAATAATATAAGTGATGCATGAGAGTTCATCTATTTCTATAAAATAAAACCACCACTGTGCTCTAAAAAGATATAAGTGAAGCACTAGAGCAACAACAAACTACTCCGAAAGATATAAGTGAAGATTAATCAGTAGTCGAACAATTATGCAACTATATGAAGACTCTCTAACATTTAAGAATTTCAGATCTTGGTATTTTATTCAAGCAGAAAGCAAAACTAAATAAATTAAAATGGCGCTCCAAGCAAAACACATATCATGTGGTAAATAAAAATATAGCTCCAAGTAAAGTTACCGATGAACGAAGACAAAAGAGGGGATGCCATCCGGGGCATCCCCAAGCTTAGGCTTTTGGTTGTCCCTGAATATTACCTTGGGGTGCCTTGGGCATCCCCAAGCTTAGGCTTGTGCCACTCCTTATTCCATAGTCCATCGAATCTTTACCCAAAACTTGGAAATTTCACAACACAAAACTTAAAGTAGAAAACTCGTGAGCTCCGTTAGCGAAAGAAAACAAAACACCACTTCAAGGTACTGTAATTAAATCATTCTTTATTTATATTGGTGTAATATCTAATGTATTCAAACTCATCTATGGTTCATACCCTCCGATACTACTCATAGATTCATTAAAATAAGCTAACAACACACGAAAAACAGAATCTGTCAAAAACAGAACAGTCTGTAATAATCTGTAACTAACGCAAACTTCTGGAACCCAAAAATTCTAAAATAAATTGCTGGACGTGAGGAATCTATCTATTAATCATCTGCAAAAATAATTAACTAAATATCCCTCTCCAATAAATCATGGCAGTAATTCCCGTGAACGCTAAAGTTTCTGTTTTTTACAGCAAGATCAACAAGACTTTCCCCAAGTCTTCCCAATGATTCTACTTGGCACGAACACAAATTAAAACATATAAACTCAATAATAACAGAGACTAGATAAATTATTTATTACTAAACAGGAGCAAAAAGCAAGGAACAAAAATAAAGTTGGGTTGCCTCCCAACAAGCGCTATCGTTTAACGCCCCTAGCTAGGCATGATGATTTCAATGATGCTCACATAAAAGATAGGAATTGTAACAGAAAGAGAGCATCATGAAGAATATGACTAGCAAATTTAAGTCTAACCCACTTCCTATGCATAGGGATTTTGTGAGCAGACAACTTGTGGGAACAAGAATCAACTTGCATAAGAAGGTAAAACAAGCATAACTTCAAGATTTTCAACACATAGAGAGGAAACTTGATATTATTGCAATTCCTACAAGCATTTGTTCCTCCCTTATAATAATTTTCAGTAGCATCATGAATTAATTCAACAATATAACCATCACATAAAGCATTCTTTTCATGATCTACAAGTATAGAAAATTTACTACTCTCCACATAAGCAAAATTCTTCTCAATCGGAATAGTAGTGGGAGCAAACTCAACAAAATAATTATCATGTGAGGCATAATCCAATTGAAAACTAAAATCATGATGACAAGTTTCATGGTTATCATTATTTTTAATAGCATACAATTCATCACAATAATCATCATAGATAGCAACTTTGTTCTCATAATCAATTGGAACCTCTTCCGAAATAGTGGAATCATTACTAAATAAAGTCATGACCTCTCCAAATCCACTTTCATCAATATAATCATCATAAATAGGAGGCATGCTATCATCATAATAAATTTTCTCATCAAAACTTGCAGGACAAAAAATATCATCTTCATCAAACATAGCTTCCCCAAGCTTGTGGCTTTGCATATCATTAGCATCATAGATAGTCAAGGAATTCATACTAACAACATTACAATCATGATCATCATTCAAATATTTAGTGCCAAACATTTTAATGCATTCTTCTTCTAACACTTTGGCACAATTTTCCTTTCCGTCATACTCACGAAAGATATTAAAAAGATGAAGCGCATGAGGCGAACTCAATTCCATATTTTTTTTGTAGTTTTCTTTTATAAACTAAACTAGTGCTAAAACAAGAAACAAAAAGATTCGATTGCAAGATCTAAAGATATACCTTAAAGCACTCACCTCCCCGGCAACAACGCCAGAAAAGAGCTTGATGTCTAGTACACAACCTTCTTCTTGTAGATGTTATTGGGCCTCCAAGTGCAGAGGTTTGTAGGACAGTACCAAATTTCCCTCAAGTGGATGACCGAAGGTTTATCAATCCGTAGGAGGCGTAGGATGAATATGGTCTCTCTCAAACAACCCTGCAACCAAATAACAAAGAGTCTCTTGTGTCCCCAACACACCCAATACAATGGTAAATTGTATAGGTGCACTAGTTCGGCGAAGAGATGGTGATACAAGTGGTATATGGATAGTAGATAAAGGTTTTTGTAATATGAAAATATAAAAACAGCAAGGTAACGAATGATAAAAGTGAGCGTAAACGGTATTGCAGTACGTTGAAACAAGGCCTAGGGTTCATACTTTCACTAGTGCAAGTTCCCTCCACAATAATAACATAATTGGATCACATAACTATCCCTCAACATGCAACAAAGAGTCACTCCAAAGTCACTAATAGCGGAAAACAAATGAAGAGATTATGTTAGGGTACAAAACCACCTCAAAGTTATTCTTTCCAATCAATCCGTTGGGATATTCCTATAAGTGTCACAAATAGCCCTAGAGTTCGTACTAGAATAATACCTTAAGACACAAATCAACCAAAACCATAATGTCACCTAGATACTCCAATGTCACCTCAAGTATCCGTAGGTATGATTATACGATATGCATCACACAATCTCAGATTCATCTATTCAACCAACACATAGAACCTCAAAAGTGCCCCAAAGTTTCTATCAGAGAGTCAAGACGAAAACGTGTGCCAACCCTTATGCATAGGTTCATGGGCGGAACCCGCAAGTTGATCACCAAAACATACATCAAGTGGATCAATAGAATACCCCATTGTCACCACGGGTATCCCACGCAAGACATACATCAAGTGTTCTCAAATCCTTAAAGACTCAATCCGATAAGATAATTTCAAAGGGAAACTCAATTCATTACAAGAGAGTAGAGAGGGAGAAACATCATAGGATCCAAATATAATAGCAAAGCTCGCAATACATGAAGATCGTACCACCTCAAGAACACGAGAGAGAGATCAAACACATAGCTACTGGTACATACCCTCAGCCCCGAGGGAGAACTACTCCCTCCTCGTCATGGAGAGCACCGGGATGATGAAGATGGCCACCGGAGAGGGATTCCCCCTCCGGCAGGGTGTCAGAACGGGTCTAGATTGGTTTTTGGTGGCTACGGAGGCTTTTGGCGGCGGAACTCCCGATCTATTATGCTCCTCGAAGTTTTTAGGGTATATGGGTATATATGGGAGGAAGAAGTACGTCGGTGGACCTCCGGCTGTCCACGAGGCAGGGGGCGCGCCCAGGGGGGTGGGCGCGCCCCCACCCTTGTGGGCAGCCCGGGACTCTCCTGGTCCAACTCCGATACTCCATGGGCTTCTTCTGGTCCAAAAATAAGTTCCGTGAAGTTTCAGGTCAATTGGACTCCGTTTGATTTTCCTTTTCTGCGATACTCTAAAACAAGGAAAAAAACAGAAACTGGCATTGGGCTATGGTTAATATGTTAGTCCCAAAAATCATATAAAATAGCATATAAATGCATATAAAACATCCAAGGTTGATAATATAATAGCATGGAACAATCAAAAATTATAGATACGTTGGAGACGTATCGGCTCACTTCATTAATTCTTTGAAACTCGAGTGGAGAGTCTTGACCAATTCGAAAGATCATTTGGTTGATGTTGTGGGATCATTGGCTTCTTGCTCCACGGATTTCGCTTCTGCACTTGACTTGAGAAGGGAGAAGCCTTCATGATCGGTACCAGTATCTGTTCAAGAAGTTAGTACATATGCGGGCCGGCCCAAGAGGAAAGGAGGGCGTGCGCCCTTTGCAGGTATCGAATAAAAGGGCACTTAAAGCACTGTTTAGGAAATGCCCATTTTTCCTACTGCTTTCTTTATCGGGTTTTCACCGTTTTGCACCGTTTTGCACCGGGTTTCTTCTTTTTTCTCTGATTTTGTTTAGTTTTCCTTTCTCTTTTTTGTTTTTGTTTATTTTTCTTTTTATAACACATGACTGACTTTTCATACACATTCTACATTTTTTGTATGCACCAGAAACTTTTTTATACATGTTTAATACTTTGTGAATACATATTTAACATTTGTTTAAATATATATTTTTAATGACTATTTCTTTCATACACATTGCACATTTATTGTATACATAAAAAACTTCACACGTTTAAGATTTTTCAAATATAAGATTAACAGTATTTTTAAATACATGTTTTTGAACATTTTTTCTGAATATGTGTAAGATATTTTCCAAATACATGTTTAAAAATTATTTGAATGTTAGGAAAGAATGTTTTAACTACACCAACATTTTTTACATTCTACGGAAACTTTTTAAATAACTTGACAAACATTTCTTGAAACATGTGAACATTTGTTAAAATACAAGGTATATTTTTTAATGGTACGAAACATTTTTTGAATTAAGCAAAATGAAAAATCTTGCATTGTATAAATATTTTAGGGTAATACATCATGAACAGTTTTTTGAAACATTGAATATTTCTTAAAGAACACTTAATTACATTTTTTATGCTATCAACATTTTGCTTCAATTGCATGAACATTTGTTTACATTTTATAAACATTTCTTGAATGCACGACATTTTTTGTTAAAATTTTCTAAAAAACATTTATGTTTCAAAAATATAAATATAATTTATAGAACAAAAAAACATTCATTGGAGATGCAGCGCTCTTCTTACACCAGGCTAGCTCCCCCAATTTGATGCCACCTATTTTTTGACCTTTTTTCCTTTCTGTTTTCATGTTTTCTCTTTTTCTTTGGGTATTCTTTGTTTTTCTTTAGGTTTCTTTTATTTATAAATATATGTTCAGTACATAAAATATCATAAAATATATGATGAACAATGTTTCGATATGAGGTGAATGTTTTCTTAAATACAAGATGTTCTTTTTAAAATTTATGCAATTGTATATAGTATTCAAGCATTTCAAAGCTTGTTCATACAATTTTTTAAAATATTTAGTCATTAAACATCATGTAATTTTAAAAATGATAATGTATTATTTAATAAATATTCATGTATGTTTTAAAAAATCATGTTAATAAAAGGTATCCACACTTTTAGATTTTTTGGGTTTATGAAAAGAAACGTCAAAGAACCAGAGCAGACATTGAAAACCAAAAGAATTTAAATGCTAGAAAATGAAAGGAGGAGAGTCCTCCTTAATGAACAATTTTATTTATTTATTTTTGAGGTGAGGAACCCATCACTGAAAAAGGGATGGCCCAACTCTATCGTTTCTGTTGTAGAAAAGGCACTGCAGCCCATGCAAGTACAACACCTTGTCTTAACATTTTTCTCCTCTTTTGAAAAAAGGCTCTCGCCCCGTTGTATACATAAAGCAATGACCAACAAACTTAGAATTGCATACAACATAACACCATGAACACACACACCCAAGACGGGATACAAGGGAGCCGAAGATCAGCAACGCCACCCCAAAGAACTTCAAGCCAACCATAAATGGAAAACAAAGCACCACTTGCCACCACCGCGAAGAGGCAAAGCCGACAAATGACGGAACATGGACTCCAAGACGGAGCCTTCAAAAAGGACATGATACCGGCGCATTGCTCCTGCCCGATCAAAAGATCAATTTTTTACCCGGAGCATCAACAGGACATGGAGAACCATGACCGCGCCTTCAAGAAGGCACGATGCCCTCATACGCCACTGCCGTCCCAAAGCCAGACAAGCCACAACCTCTTTGTGTTGGGAATATCTTTCTTCTTTTCGTTGCACGCACATACTCACCTGGTATGGTCCCCAAAGAACTTAACTGCATATGTGGCATTCTTTGAAGGAACAACACGCTACCGGGAGCCGAACAACCATGGACTTCTAAAGCTCCTTTGCGAGTTAAGTTCTTTATAGGTGGCTTGCTCTGCCCAATAGATGCTGGACAGCGGACCGGCTACAGAGCCGGGGACTTCAACATCATTCAACCTGCTCGGTGTGCTTGCAGGTGCCTGAAACACTAAACCACCTACTAATACAATGCCCTTTTCCCAGGATAGTTTGGTTCATGGTTGTGCAGTTGCTACAACTACACATGGACTGCCCCACGAATGAACCTCTCCTCACGGATTGATGGGAACAGTCTCATGAGCGCACGCCTATGGCCCAGAGAAAGGAGATCAACGCCCTCATCAACCTAACAATGTTTACGATCTGGAAAGAAAGAAACAACCGAGTCTTCGAAAATAAGCATGAGCTGGAGGCGCCGATAAGATAATAGCTGAGTGGCGCATATGGCTGTTGTTAGCCTGGCGTGTGAAATAGGGTGCGGTTCGAACGACGGTCTTGTATGAAATGCAAGCGTTGTCTGAAATAGGTGCAGGGTGCTACGGCCTTTGTAAACTGTAAGCTGATCTTCTATTCTTGTCCCAATCTTATAAATCAACACGCAAAACTCTTGCGTATCCTGGAAAATAAAAACAGAGCTCGCCCACTTGTCCCAATGCTAAAAGCTTGTATTGTTAATTTGCACTTAAAATTTCCAGATGCTGCGGTCTAGGCTGTGAAAGCATTGCACCTACTCGCGTTCGTATGCCATCTCTCTTAATAAATTAGGTAAACGCATTATAGCCACACAATTCGTACCTCCACGGCTGTAGAGAACCAAGCAATTATCCACCCTCAAGAGAATCTCTAGGTATGCCGGAATCGTCATGTCCATGGCCGAATTGTGTCTACCGTGATTTCACGGGGAGACAAGAAGAAGCAATGCAAGTGGGGGTTGGGGGATAGAGAACAACATGAAGTCAGAGGCAATAGTCTCATTTTGCAAAAGCTTCTGTGATGATTCTCGCAGTTGTCTCCAATAATACGGCTTAGGATTTAGCAAAACCGCATTAGTTTCATCCTTGGCTTTGCAGGGGCATCACCATATCCGTCTCCTCTCTCTTGCGCCGCTAATAACTCTTTTTTCTCCATTGATATCGCCGTCTTGATGATTATTCTTGCGGTCGTCACTAACGAAAGATATCGGCGGAGGAAATCTGTCATCATACAAGTTGTTGGCAGTGGCACAAAATAGCCAATAATAAGATGTGGTTATTTGTGCCGAAATGGTCCGAGCGTTGTTACTGTTTACGAAGAGAATACATAGTGAAGTAAATGTCATGGTTTATAAATAAGGCGTTGGAAATGCACATGAAAATTGTAATGTATTACAGTATTCACGATGACGCAGACGTTAACAGTGTATACTACAGTATGTTCTGATATATTTTAATGAAAACATATCCGGCGCTTCTCTCTTGCGCCGCAAACAGCTATCTTTTCTCCGCTGATGTCACCGTCGTGTTTGGTGATGATCCTTGAGGTCGTCTCTAACGGAGGATATCGGTGGAGGATATCCACGCATTAGTTTCGTACGTTCATTATACGAGCTCTTAACAATGGCACATGCTAATATTATGTGCTCATTTGGGATGAAATGGTGTGATGCCTTGACGGTTTGCAAGTAGAAAAAAACATCAAAAGTAAATGCCACTATTTCAAATATGAGATGGGACGAATTTCTCGATAAAGTGATGGAAATGTGGAGTGCCCATAATGACGGAACACTGGTTAATTGATTTATGGAGGTGGATGAACTCCTAACCCTCAACGGGAGACTACGTTTGATAACAAGGTGCCTACGGTAGGACGATGTGTTATTGTGTGAGGGTGGTGGTATGACAGCGTGTGTGTTCATATTGTACTAAAGAAAATCATGGGCACCGCTAGGCACCGGCGCACCGACCGAAAATTTCGGCCGGTCCAGCCCTAGCCACTCGAGAGCAGCGCAACGGTTGGATCTGGAGAAAAAAAATTGCCCCAGCTTCTTCTTCCTCTGGTTCGATCCCCTCGCTCGGGCTGCGCCGCGCCGCACCTCCTATCCCTTCCGATAGCCGTCGTCGTCGCCGGTCCGCACCCTCGCCGGCCATCCCCGTCGCCGGTCCCTACCCTCGCCGCCCGTCCCCATCGCCGCTTCGAAACCTCGCCGGCCGTCCTCGTTGTCGCCGCGACGCATGAAACAAAACTACATCTGCGGGTGCAGCTTGCAGCGGCGACGCTTGTAGCTCTCCCCGGTTGTTGCTCCTCCGCCGCGACTCACCATTGATGCTCATCGTTGCATGAAATTGCGTCGACGGCGGTTACCAAGCAATCAACTGTGATTGCATCTCCAGTGGCAACGCACGCCGGTTGAAGCTTTTCGCACATACGATTGAAGCCTTCTCTACAATGGATGCAACTTTTTTGATTATGCAGTGTATGCAGTGGCGGAGACAAGGGGGGGCGAGCAGGGGCCTGGCCCCCCCTAACGATCGAGGAAACCACGCATTAGTTAGCCATAAACGTACCAATTTTATCTACTTGCACGTACTAGGCCTCCCTAATCTCAAGCAATATGGAGAAAAGAAAAGGTCCATGAGAAGCCACGTACTGGGCCCTCCTTGTCTCAAGTATAAAAACAGGAAAAAGAATAGGCCCATGAGATGCCTACCGGCCTCTACTAAGTCTCATAGGCCCTTTCTCAAAAAAAAAACTACGTCTCATAGGCCCTAGTGTACTTAGACTCTTTTTTGTGAATGGTGTGCAGTTAGACTCTGCCGTGATTGTCTCAAAAAAAAAGTTAGACGCTGCCGTGATTAACGCAGGCAGTTAGCGATAGCGCAATCAATTATTGTATTATTATTTTCAATTCTCATCTTGTACTGTATATGGCAAAATTATATAAACAGATTTTTGCTCTTTTGCTTGCGTGATGTATGACGCCAATTCTGAAAATTGTAGATCAGCGGTTATAAAGAGAAAATGCCGTCAAACATCGGAAAAATTATTTCATTTTGATGCATGGTTTGATGGAAGACGACTTCGCTTTGGCATTGCATGATAATCCATATGGAAATAAGGTTTAGCAGCTAAATTCTCTTCCGATGAAACTACTTTTCCTTTTTATTTTACTGACATCGTAGAGTCAGATTTAAACTTATACAAATAAAACATGTTCTACAACGCCTAAGTGATAATTTTTTATAGTATTATGGTAGATATTTTTACCATTTTATATAGCGTCGAAGTGGTAAATTATTATATAAAAGCAAAATTGTTTTTATTTGCATTGGCCCCTATGTTGAAACCGTAGCTCCGTCGTTGAACTTGGCCCTCCCTATACTCAAATCCTGGCTCCGCCCCTGAGTGTATGGTTGTAGCTTTCTCTTTCAATGGTTGTAGCTTTTTGCATCTACGGTTGAAACTTTTCTATCAACGGTTGCAACTATTTTTCTTTGTAGCAGTCCTGGTTAATGCTTTCCCTATCGTTTCGGTTGAAGCTTTTTTCATCAAGGGTCGTAGCATTTTATGTCAACGGTTGTAGCAAAAAAGTTATTCGCTTCCAGCAAAAAACCTTGCCGCTGCAGCCTGCCGTCGTCATTGTAGCAAAAATGTTAAACGGATGTAGCTTTTGCGGTTGCCGATTGCAGCAAAAAAATGACGTGGTTGTAGCAAACACAAAAAAAAAACAAAAAAAGTTTCCAACGTTTTCAGAAAAGCTCCGACTGTGGTTTGGAAAAGATTCAATCGTGTATAAAAAAGCTTCATCCGTTAAGAAACAAAGCTTCAACCAGGCCTGCGACCAGAGAAAAAGTTGCGAACATTGACAGAGAAAGCTTCAACCGTATATAGGAAAAGCTTCAACCGGCTACCGGCGATGGAAAAAGCCGTGGTTGCAGCCCACGGTCACCTCGGTCATCGCCGTCACACACCCCGGCCTCTGCGGGGTTCAATCAGCGTCGCCGTGGTAGCACCCTGTCGCCCCGGTTGCAGCATCTCCCGTGGTCACCCCCCTCGGTCGCCGGCGAGATGGAATGGTCACCGCCTAGAGCCATGGCGAGCTTCGAGCGGGGAATGGAGGCGTGGTGCTGGGGGGGGGGGGGGGGGGGGGGGGGGGGGGGGGGGGGGGGGGGGGGGGGGGGGGGGGGGGGGCAGAAGAAGAGGGCGGCGCGCGCCCCCGGCGAGCTGCGCGAAATGTGGGGGAGCTGCGATGAAGGAGATGCGAGGAAGCGGGAGCGACCGGCCCAATGTTCCGCTGGTGCCCCGGCCCCAAACATTTGCCAAAAATCATTCCGAAGTGTAGAGCTTGTGTTTGGATTTCCTCAAACCTGCGAAAAGTTGCACCCCAGAATTCTTTTGACGCAAAATCCCAGGAACCAAGCACCATGTCAACCTTTCTTCTTTTTTCCGTCCGAAATTCAGTTTAACAAAAATGACGTTATCCAAAAAATGTTTCATATGTGTAATTTGGTCAGAAACTGCACGAGCATTCACAAAAAAAAGAAAGAAAAGAAAAACACCGAGTACGACACAACATAGTGGATACACCACCACTAACGGCACATACTCACACAACATTGACCAGAGTCGTGGTCGCTTTAAGAATGACGAAGCCATAATAGACATCTCGGCGGAAACATCACCTTCTACTGAATAATATTCCGCCTTATGAGACACGGCTACATTTGGTTTGCTCTCCGGTACAACGGTTGTATAACTACCCCGCTAAAACCATTCAACCACATGTTAGTTTTGAGTGAATATTTTTTGATGGCCTTCCCATATTATTACCACACAAGCTTGACGAGCAAGTGGTAAGTGATGCACAAGGTCTCTGCACATCGATAGCCTAATACTAGTACATATACATACACACGTATATACGTGCAGGGTACGTACACACAGACACAAGGAGGACAAGTTAAACAGCGGAGATCGATGACGACATGGATGCGACGGTGGCGGCCGCCGGCGCGCACGAGCTAGCTGTGCTTGCTTCATAGAATGGCCGGATCAGCCAGCTAGCTCAGCTAGACGTCGATGACGCGGAAGGCGTCGCGATTCTTGATGACGACGTCGTACATGTGGACGGAGCTGAACTGGCCGAAGTCCTTGGGGAGGGAGATGAGGTCGACGGAGGAGCGCTTGTGGAACCTGAGCATGCAGTCGCCGGCGGCGCCACCCCCGCCGGCGTAGTAGCGCTCCCAGCCGAGCGCGAGGAGCTTGCGCTCCAGCGAGGCGTAGGAGGCGACCACCTCCCCCGTGGGCGTGTGCAGCAGCGCCTTGCGCCGAACCGCCCCGCCGCCGGGAGGTCCCGCCGCCGACGCCGGGTGGTTCTCCACCAGCTTCACCACCCCGTTGCGGAACACCCACACGCCAGACATGGCGCTATGTGTGATATGGTGATCTTTCTCTGGGTAACTTGATGGCCTGGATGTGTACTTGATTAGTGTGGCGTGTGTACTTTGGTGGTTGTTGAGGCTGGGATGTGGAAAAGGATGGGGCGTGGTGGGCTATAAATAGAGGCGGCCGGTGCATTGCCGCCAGCGGTGCACTGCATGATACGTACGTTACGTCTCGATGGCGAGAGCGCACGCGCGCATGGCCCCGCCGTGTTTATTCACACTGGGCGAGACAGTGCTCGATTATATGTACTCTGGTATTTTTTTTTCTAGTTAAGATCTCTATCGGATAGAGATAAGATCTACCAGTAAACGATGTGAGAAGCGGACCGGTAGAATGGTTAGAAGTATACTGGTATCTCTAACCCATCAGGGTTCAAGTTTTAGGCTTAACGTTGGTGCTTTGAATTTATTCGTCAATCCCAGAAAAGAAAATTACAATCAAAACCAAAAAATCCCCTGAACTTGACACTGATGCCCATCACCTGCCTCTGCACCACAACAACAACCACAAAAAAAAAAGACAGATCACCTCCTTATCGGAACTTGACGCAGCTTCACTACTGATGCAGTTTTGTGGATCTTCAAGGTTACTCACTAGAACCGAAGCCATTGTCGTTGAACTAATTAGACCGGGGTAACACCCTGGACATGCCGTCGAACTCTAGATCTATCATCCCGATGCCGGAGGAGAAAATCATACCTGCCTTCCACCAACCACAAACCCAACACACAATCCGTCTTCTAGATGCCGTTAATGCAGACCACTTCAGCGCGTCCGTACTGGAACAGTCGTCGTCGCAACAGTACACAAGTCCGCCACAAGAATGTCGTCGCCACCACGACATGCCCGCTTGGATAGGCTAGTTCCCAAACCCATCACCACTCATACAGTTGATCGCCTTGTTGAGGAAGGAATTTGAGCTTCTTTATTCAGCATCGCTGCCACCGCCGAAGCCAAGATGTCCAATGACCCAAAATCTAAGCCACTAAGCCCCTAAAACCTAAAGCTACATGATCCGGGCGCACGGGATCAGGCGACCCCCCTGACCATCGACGACTGAGAGGTTGTCGGCCGACGGGAGCCACCAAAGGACGGTGCCGAAAGATTGGCCTCTCCTAACAGTGGCTAGTATTCTAGTCACCTGGCACCAGAGAGGAAAACGCTTTACACGTGGCTTATGAGCGTCTGCATCTATACTGCGGTCAGTCATTGCTGCGAGCGGTGCACTGCATGATACGTGCATCGTCTTGATGGCGAGAGCCCACGGGCGCATGGCCCCGCCGTGTTTATTCACTCTGAGCGAGAGATTGCTCGATCGAATATAAGTACTCAAGTATTTTTCTCTAGTTAAGATCTCTATCGGATAGAGATAAGTTCTACCAGTAAACAATGATGAGGAATTTCGTATACCGCACACGTGCATGTCCAAGTGGTGATGTGCATATCGGCGTGACCTGGCCGATCCAGAAATGGACGGCCGGCATGGAACGGAATGCCTGCGCGGTTGTACGTGCAGCATCTCATTCGCCACGGCATGTGCCAACCCTATGATGTTGGACAGTAGATACTCTGTGTAGGAGGAGACCATGCATGCATCTAAGATACGTACGTGTAGTCAGCTGCAGCTAGTATGTACGTGTAGGCAGTAGAGTCTATCTTAGCCATTAAGATACGTATGTGCTCACAACACAGATACACGCATATCAAATGTGGTAGCTATCAAGTTTCGGCCGGAATCTCGCTTGTTGGTGACGACGACTCGTCAACTTGCCGTTATGTGCACGCATGCATGCTAGTACCCCCTACTCCTACGAACGTTCTTCGATTCTTCTGCGGTGCGAGGTGCAATTTGATGCTCAAGCGCGCGCGTATATACGGTCGGCTGTACGTATGATGTGATCCATGAGCAACGGCTGACGTGCGGCCGGCCAACGGGAATCATTCCATACACACATCTTCTATATCTAAATAGTTAGCCCCACTAACTATTTCTCGCGACATGCAATCATGCCACATCATCGCACTACATATATAAAAAATGGCCTACTCCCACCACCATATGTCTCTCAACATGCAGCCAAGCCACTTCATGACATGCATGAAAGAAGGACCCATCTCAACAAGGAAACATACATGAAAACTTCCATTCTATTATGCTATATATATTTAATAAAGATTTTACTACTATATAGTAATTAAACATAATAAATTATATGTATTTTTAGTTTTAGCTTTTTATATTGTTACTTCAAATATTCATTTTTCGTACAACGAATCACAATGGAACGTGTTGCAAAATATTCCCGTAACAACGTGCGGGATATCACCTAGTATCATTAACTTACACGTTTAATATTATTAAGTTGCCTGAATTTAGCCTCGGGTCTCGGGGTGGCCCTTATTGACTTAGGGCGCCTCGCATTCCGGAGGCCATTTGGGACTGCGAAACTTGTCGCCTGGCAGGAACTCCTTGAGTGTATCGCCCTTTAGTCCCCAAACATGGATTAGACGAGCGATCACATCCCTTGGCATCTGGAGTCTTCGGGCCGCTTCTCCAGCAAGTCGCTCTACTAGGCAAGTGCGGCAGCTCCTGGCCCAGAACCTCTCGCATTAATCTAGGCGATTATACTGCCGCTGAAGATTCAGATCTTCCTGTGGCAATGGATTCGGGGCCGGGTACCTAGAGGTACTCAGGAGGAATGGCCCTGGAGATGGGATTTGCCCCTTGTGTGGGACGAGGGAGGACTCGAATCACATCTTCTTCACCCGCGTGTCCGCGCAATTCCTTTGGAGTTGCTTCCCGGAGGTGGTTGGCGGACGTTGCTGTAACAACAACTTCCCCGACCTCTTCAAGGAAATCCAGGCCTCTCTGTAGCGTTCCTGCTACATTAGGTGACTGGGTATTGGGGTTCCCGCATGGACGCTATGGACAGTCCAAAATAACTTGTGATCCAGCGTGTGCTTCTTCGACGAGCTACTGACGCGATTTTAAAAATGTGTGGCTATTTGCAGCTCTAGCGGCCGGTTAGTCGCCCGCAAGACCAAGACCCCATCGACATCTTCATTGCAGATCTTCACGCGATGGCCTTCCCACTAGTAGAAAAAGGGTCTATAGTCCCGGTTCGTAAGGGCCTTTAGTCCCGGTTCCTGAACCGGGACTAAAGTGTCGGTACTAATGCCCCGACCCTTTAGTCCCGGTTCAATCCAGAACCGGGACTGATGGGCCTCCACGTGGGCAGTGCGCAGAGCCCAGGCAGCAGACCCTTTGGTCCCGGTTGGTGGCACCAACCGGGACCAATAGGCATCCACGCGTCAGCATTTCTGTGGCTGGGGTTTTTGTTTTTTTTGAAGGGGGGGGGGGTTGGGGGTTTTGGGGGGTTAATTTAGGTGTTTCATATATTGTGTTAGCTAGCTATAATTAATAGAGAGAAGTGTCCTCTCTTATGTCCGTGCTTGGTTGACGCTACGTACTATACATACGTATAGAGAGGACTAGACACGCTAGCTAGCTAGTAAGCAAACGAAGGAAACAGAAGATCGTCATGAACATATATGCATACAGGGAGAAGTGATATCGACCACCTCTCCTTCTCCGAGAGATTGGTCGAACAACAAGTTCTCGTATATCTATCCGACACTACCAGCTACATATATACAATAATTATCTCTTACAAATATAATCATACGGACTCATGGTTCACATAGTATTCTCCGTCTTCAGCGATCACGTGGTCAAGAAAGAATGCCGCCAATTCCTCTTGAATTGCTCGCATGCGAGCTGGTGCTAGGAGTTCATCCCGCTTCCGAAACATCTAATTTGAAGAAGGGGGTCAATACATATATATATGAATGAATGAAACTCAATACAGATGATGGTAATAAAATAAAATTGTGAATGTTATTATTTACGTACTTCATATTGTTCGTCAGAGTACCCACCCCGCTCATAGGTCGTGTGGTGGATGGACTCGCAGACGTAGTATCCACAGAAATCATTCCCTTGTTCCTGCCACAACCACTTTACAAGAAATAGAGGTCAATCAAACTGATAAGCAAGAATGCTAAATGGTATTGATGAAACTAGCGCTTGAATCACTAGCTAGGAGATGCGCGGAACATGCTACTATAGTACTTACTTTCGGGTGTCTAAATTCTAGCTCCTTCGGCAGTCCTGGAACTTTTCTGGTGAATTTTCTCCAAACCCTGCCGGACAAAGAAAACAATTACTTGATATCAGGAAATGAACAAAGTTGCTAATATGGTGGATAATGATCGATTTAACTTACTTCTTGAGGATTTCAGTCATGTCCGCATACTCCTGGGGATCTTTTCGTTTAGAGTCCAAGACAGTTACTACTCCCCACTCAAGCCTAATCTCTAGGAGAATATAGTGGTACCTGCGCACGCATGCATAACTCATCAATTACATTACTATAACCTGGACTAATATATAAGGGAAACCGAATATGCACAAGACAGTAACACCACTTGAAGTTGTAAGGAAAGAGTATTATATCTTTGTTTTCATTTTTTTTGAATGATCGTAGCAAGTTGGCCTCGGTATCTTCAGGACGATGTTCAACCTCAGTTGCATCTATGAGATATGTGTTAACGAACCCAATATCACCGATTTGTCTTTTCTTCAATTCGGCGATCTTCAATCTGCATAATATAGTGAGGATAATTATAAATACATGAAATGAAAGAGATGAGCTATATAGAGAGACTTAATGACAGAAGTAGTAGTACTTACAGACAGTAGCAGGTGACCGTTGTTTTATCGAGGGCCAATTGATTGAAAAACTGATAGAACTCCTCAAATGGAATAGGCAACAGTTCAATTCCAACGAGGTCATGCTCCGGTTTAACTCTCGCATACAAAGTATTCCTCCCCTCAGACTCTCTGCAGATTTTCAAGTACCAATCATGTAATCTTCGCATCATCGTTGTTAAAGATTTTTCATCTTTGACGAGAGGCTTCCCGTACTCGTATCTGTGTATCCACACCTCCATGGGATCATAATGTACATCGTCGGGCAGGTAATCGTCAACATTGCAATAACCGGGCACCATCCTCGGATCGACGATGTCGCTAGGCACCTTGAGCGGGGGGCACGATTGCTTCGCTTGTTCGTCGAGCTGGGCAATTTGTTTCCCGGCTGCTCGTCGTTCTTTCAGCCTTTGATCACTGACTGTACTTCCCGACCGCTCCGCTTCGGCCCATGTCTTTGCAATAATGCGCTCATAGTTGCCTTTCGGCGGAGACTTGGGTGGTTTTGCCAGGGAAGCCAGAGTGCGCTTCACTTTCACCGGATCTACCTTCTCCTCCGGAGGTGGATGTCTCTTTGCTTTCAACCCTTGAAACCAGTCATCCACTTCGGTTCGCACGATCTTCGCGTTCTCCTCCGGGGTCCTCTCGTATGGTAACTTCTCTGGAGTCTTCAGAGAAGGACCGAATCTGTATGTCCTCCCGCCTCTGGTTGTACTGCTAGATGCCGACCGAGCAGACGGAGCGGTTGTCTTCTTTACTTGCTTAAGAGGCGGAGGAGAAGGACTACAACGCGCCGGAGCAGCTGGAGCGGCGGCAGGTCTCTTCCGCCCTTGCTGACGAGGCGGAGAAGGAGGAGGCTGGCTGCTCGGGCGCGTCGGCGCAGGCGGGGAAGGAGGCGGAGTGCCGCCATGCGCCGGAGAAGGAGCCGGCCGAGGGCCCTGATCGTCACTCGCTGGAGGAGGAGGCGGTGGAGGAGGCGGAGTGCCCTGACTTGCCGGAGGAGGAGGAGGAGGCGGAGGCGTCCAGTTCGGAAGGTTGATGAGCTCCTTCCGCCATAGGCATGGAGTCTTCAGAGCAGACCCCAGCCGAGTCTCCCCTTCACCGGTAGGGTGGTCAAGCTGGAGGTCCTCAAATCCCTCCGTTATTTCATCCACCATCACCCTAGCATATCCTTCTGGAATCGGCCGGAAGTGAAAAGTTGCGCCGGGTTCAGTAGGATAAACAGAGCCAACAGCCGCCTTGACCTTCAAATTCATCCATTGCGTCATAAGGTGGCAATTTTGAGACTCCGTTATAGCATCCACGAGATAGCTGGCAGGAGCCGTCAAGGCATGCTCCGGCTGAAGCAGCTCGGTGGAAGCCACGCCGCTTCTGCGCTGATATGGCGGGGTAGCTTCGGGGGAAGCTTCGGCAGTACGTTTGCTGTGATTTGCTTCTCGCTCCTCTATCACGTCTACCCTTGCTTGCAGCGCCTGCATTTGGGTCTGCTGCACTTTTTTCCTCCTCTCATGGGATTTGTAACCGCCTGCGTCCGGAAACTCAACCTTCCACGGAATGGAGCCTGGCGTGCCTCGTGTCCGTCCAGGGTGCTCAGGATTCCTGAGGGCCATTGTGAGCTCGTCGTTCTCTCTGTCCGGAAAGAACTTCCCTTGCTGCGCTGCTTCGATATACTGCTTAAGCTTCCTGACTGGTATGTCCATTTGATTGTTCGTCCAAATGCACTTCCCTGTTACAGGGTCCAAGGTTCCGCCAGCCCCGAAGAACCAAGTCCGGCAACGGTCTGGCCAGCTAATTGTCTCTGGTTCGATCCCTTTAGCAACCAGATCATTCTCAGTCTTGGCCCACTTAGGCCGGGCTACGAGGTAGCCACCTGACCCCGTGCGATGGTGAAGCATCTTCTTCGCAGCATTTTGCTTGTTTGTCGCCGACATCTTCTTACTCTTTTCCGATGTCTTGTGGGCCACAAATGCGGGCCAGTGATCTCTGATCTTCTCATATCTGCCCTTGAATTCTGGTGTCTCTTTTTTATCGACAAACCTATTCAGCTCTTTCTTCCACCTCCTGAATAGATTTGCCATCCTCTTAAGAGCAAAAGACTTGATTAATTGCTCTTTAACTGGCTTCTCCGGATCATCCTCTGGGGGTAGGGTGATATTTGACTTCAGCTCAGTCCAAAGATCATTTTTCTGCATATCATTGACATAAGACACCTCAAGGTCTTCTATAGCCGTCTTAAACCATAGCTGGATGCTTATCGGGATCTTTTCCCTAACCAGAACCCCGCACTGAGCAACAAATGCGCTCTTTGTCCGGAGGGGTTCAATCGGTTGGCCGTCGGGCGCGATTGCTATGATCTCTAACTTTTCATCCGAGCTCAACTTTTTCTTCGGGCCTCGTCTCTTTACCGAAGTTGTGCTCGATCCGGAGGGCTAGAAAAAAGAACAAAGACTTAATTAATATGTGTACATACCAAAACAATGAATGCATCAATCAGCTAGTCAGCACAGGCTTAACTAATATATATACCTGGCCGGACTCGGTTCGGTCACCGGAGCCGTCATCACGGTCTCCTTCTTGCACCGGCATTGGGTCACCGGAGCCTTCCTCATGTTCTTCTTCTTGCACCGGCATTAGGTCACCGTAGCCAGCTTGTTCACCCTCTCCTTCCAGACCATCGGTGTCGTTGAGAAACAACGAGACGGCATCACTTCCTTCTACGATGATGTCCCTCAACAACGCTTCTTTTGCTTCGTCTTGGGCGGTGTCCATAGTTTCTACAAATATTTACAACATGGCAATTATTATTCAAACATGACAGATGGATATATTAGTGCCAAACGTAGAACTAGCTACCTAATCATAGCAAGCTATCGGGAGGGGGTATATATCGACAACGACGACACTACATCTATGTCCCTCGACGACCCTCGTTCCCGATAAAAAAAGAGGAAGAAGAAGAAAAAAAGAGGAGAAGAACTCCTCTATTCTTTCTTCTCCTCTTTTTTCTTCTTCTTCCTCTTCTTTTTTTATCCTCTTCTTCCTCTCATGTTCGAGAGGATCGCCGAGGGGTCGGGAGGTTGCGTAGTGTCAAAGGATTCAACAAAACCATGTCTTCATCATTAGGCGAAAGTAACATGTGCATGATGGTACGAAGCTCTTCAAAGTTGTTCTGGAACAGAGTCCCAGATAGGATAATTCGCTTTTTGGTACAAAGTTCAGCAAGAGCCTTCCGAATATCGCTATTTGGAAGGCCTTTGCTGAATTCGTACCAAAAGGCGGATTATTCTATCCGGGACTCCATTCCAGAACAACTTTGTAGAACTTCGTACCAACATGCCCTGGTTACTTCCGGCTAATGATGAAGGCATGTATTTCTTCAATACTTTGACACTAGGAAACCTCTCTCGACCCCTCGGCGATCCTCGACCCCTCGAACCCTCGACGACCCTGGAACCCTCGACCCCTAGACGACCCTGCTGGAACCCTCGACCCTCGACCCTATAGAACCCTCGAACCCTTGACCCTGAAACCCTCGACCCTTGACCCCTTAACGACCCTCGACCCTCTACCCTAGTTCCCGACCCTCGACCCCTCGGCGATCCTCGACACCCTCGTTCCCGATAAAAATTAAGAAGAAGAAGAAGAAAGGAATAGCTAGAGGAGAAGATCGAAGAAAAAAAA
Source organism: Triticum urartu (assembly GCF_003073215.2). Taxonomy (NCBI): domain Eukaryota; kingdom Viridiplantae; phylum Streptophyta; class Magnoliopsida; order Poales; family Poaceae; genus Triticum; species Triticum urartu. The sequence goes on from NC_053024.1 coordinate 679,625,671, forward strand.
GAAGAAAAAAAGAGGAGAAGAAGAAAGGAATAGTGGAGAAGAAGAGAAAATAGAATATATTCTATTTTCTCTTCTTCTCCACTATTCCTTTCTTCTTCTCCTCTTCTTTTTCTTCTTTTTTCTTCTTCTTATTTATTTCTCCTCTTCTTTTCCTCTCCTCTTCTTCTTTCTTTCCTCTTCTTATTTTCTTCTTTCCTATCCTTCTTTTTCTAAAATTGTAACTTTTGCATATATAAAACTTTTCTAAAATTGTAACTTTCTATATAAAACTTTCTTATCGGGAGGGGGAGAAGATCAAAGAAAAAAAAGAAGAAAAAAAAGAGGAGAAGAAGAAAGGAATAGAGGAGAAGAAGAAAAAATAGAAAAAAATTTCTATTTTTTCTTCTTCTCCTCTTCCTTTTCTTCCTCTCCTCTTCTTCTCCTTTTTCCTCTTCTTATTTTCCTTTTTCCTCTCCTAAATATATAAAACTTTTCTAAAAATGAAAGTAACCTAAAATGTACTAAATCAGAGAACATATATAGATAATCCTTTTCTAAATATTTAAACCTAACTTTTGCATATATGAACATATATACACAGAGAACATAAAAACATATATACATTCTTATAAAAAAGAAAAATACAAAATACAAACATATATATGAAAAAAAAATCTGAAAAGAAGCAATATACACAATACATACATGCATAATATACACAAAGAGGCAATATACACAAGCATATATAATATATAAAAAAACAGGGGAGGGGCGCCGGCCGGACCAACGGGCAGGGCGACGGCGACGGTGACGGGCGGGCCGCGGCGACGGTGACGGGCAGGGCGGGGCGACGGCGACGGGCGGGGCGGGGCGACGACGACCGGAGGGGCAGGGGCGACGGTGACGGGCGAGGCAGGGCCGACGACGCGGGGGAGGCCGGCGATGCGGCGCGGGGCGACGGGGAGGGGGCCGGAGATAGCGCACGCAGCGACGAGGAGGAGGCCGGCGACGGCGCAAGCAGCGACGGGGACAAGGCCTGCGGCGGCGCGGGGCGACGACGACGGGGAGCGGGCGACGACGGGCTCGATCGGGGCAGCGACGACGACGACGAACGGCCTGGGGGCGTCGGGGGCGAATGGGAGCGGTTGGCGAAATTTTCACAAGTGCTACCTTATATACCCAGAGCAATGGTCCCGGTTCGTGGCACGAAGCGTGACCAATGCCCCCCTTTGGTCCCGGTTGGTGCCACGAACCGTGACCAGTGCCCCCTTTAGTCCCGGTTGGTGAATGCCCCCCTTTAGTCCCGGTTGGTGCCACCAACCGGGACCAATGGCCTTGTGGTGCCCCGCGCCCAAAAGTTTAGTCCCACATCGCTAGCTGAAGGGCGCCGGCACTTTTTTATAAGCGCTGGTGTGCCTCCCCATTCGAGCTCCTCTCTAATGCAGGCTTTCGGGCCTAAACTTGCTACTGCCTGTGGGCCTATTGGGCCTTCTGCGGGCCTGAATCCTGGCCCATGTAGGGTTTCTAGTCGTATTCAGGCCGTGGAGGCCCAGTAGGTGGCATTTTTTTGGTTTTTTCTTTTTTATTTCTACATTTTTTTGGTTTTTTATTTTTTTTATTTCTACTTAAAACTAAATACTTACAGTTTTTTAGTGATTTCTTTTTGCTTTTAGGTCACAAAAATTATAAACTTTCTGTTAGTGCCATTAGTTTTAAATTTTGAATAGTTTAAATTTGAATTTTTAAAAATTTGTGTGAATCACTAGTTTATAAATAACTTTACTATAAAAATAGAATTTTTTTTCTATTTATTTTTTATTTATACTTACAACTAAATACTTATAGTTTTTTAGTGATTTCTTTTTGATTTTAGGTCACAAAAATTATAAACTTTCTGTTAGTGCCATTAGTTTTAAAATTTTGAATAGTTTAAATTTGTATTTTTTAAAATTTGTGTGAATCACTAGTTTATGAATAACTTTACTATAAAAATAGAATTTTTTTTCTTTTTTGCTATTTATTTTTTATTTATACTTACAATTAAATACTTATAGTTTGATTTTAGGTCACAAAAATTATATTCTTTTTGCTATTGAAGAATATTATAGTTTTATTTTAGTTGATCATAATATAATATTTTAATTGATTGTTTTTATTTTCATAAAAGTTTTGTAGTTCATTCTGTTTGCTATTAATTCATTCTTTGAGCTAAATGACTCTGAAATTGGAAAGCATTTAAAAATGAACTCTGAAAAGGTTGAAAGTTGGCATGGTATAATCATTTCACCCACATAGCATGTTCCAAAAAGTAGAGAGGGTTACGACAAAAACTTGATGCACTTTGTGTACAAAATGGACAATCACTTTCGAAGTATCAAAGTTTCGGACAATAACCGCGCCACATCATTGGCTAGGACGAATGGTTCGTCTGTGTACCCAAGATTGTTTAGATCCACTTTTGTCATAGCGTACTGTGGGTCTACCTGTACCCCGCCTCCTGACATATTGATCCATTTGCCTCAACACATAAAACCTTGAACCATAAGACATGAAAGCATTTCAAATGAACTCTGAAAAAGTTGAAAGTTGGGATGGTATCATAATTTCACCCACATAGCATGTGCATGTACAAAACGGACAATGGTAGCATGTTCGTCTGTTACAAATTTGGCATGGTATCATCATAATAGTTGCGGGAGAAAGTCTTCACTTTTTCTTCGCTTGTGTCATTTGCTTATTGCGCCGTAACCATGGATAATCTTCATTGTTTATCAGGATGCTTGGGTCAGCCTTGACATTGAAGGGAGGAATTTCATGAAACTTTTCATAATCTTCAGACATGTCTGTCTTGCTGTCCACTCCCAGGATGTCCCTTTTTTCTGAAAGAACTATGTGGCGCTTTGGCTCATCGTATGATGTATTCGCTTCCTTATCTTTTCTTTTTCTCGGTCTGGTAGACATGTCCTTCACATAGATAACCTGTGCCACATCATTGGCTAGGACGAACGGTTCGTCAGTGTACCCAAGATTCTTCAGATCCACGGTTGTCATTCCGTACTGTGGGTCTACCTATACCTCGCCGCCTAACAGATTGACCCATTTGCACTTAAACAAAGGGACCTTAAAATCAGGTCCGTAGTCAAGTTCGCATATGTCCACTATGTAACCATAATATGTATCCTTTCCGCTCTCGTTTGCTGCATCAAAGCGGACACCGCTGTTTTGGTTGGTGCTCTTTTGATCTTGGGTGATCGTGTAAAATGTATTCCCATTTATCTCGTATCCTTTGTAAATCAATACAGTCAAAGATGGTCCCCTGGACAACAAGTACAACTCATCACAAACAGTGTTGTCACCTCTGAGACGTGTTTCCAACCAACTGCTGAAAGTCCTGATGTGTTCACATGTAATCCAGTCGTCGCACTGCTCCGGGTGTTTGGAGCGCAGACTGTTCTTGTGTTCATCGACGTACGGGGTCACCAAGGTAGAGTTCTGCAGAACTGTGTAGTGTGCTTGAGACCAAGAATATCCGTCCCTGCATATTATTGAGTCTCTTCCAAGAGTGCCTTTTCCAGTCAGTCTCCCCTCATACCGCGATTTAAGGAGACCTATCTTGTTAAGGCCAGGAATGAAGTCAACACAAAACCCGATAACATCCTCTGTTTGATGGCCCATGGAGATGCTTCCTTCTGGCCTAGCGCGGTTACGGACATATTTCTTTAGGACTCCCATGAACCTCTCAAAGGGGAACATATTGTGTAGAAATACGGGCCCCAGGATGACAATCTCGTCGACTAGATGAACTAGGACGTGCGTCATGATATTGAAGAAGGATGGTGGGAACACCAGCTCGAAACTGACAAGACATTGCGCCACATCACTCCTTAGCCTTGGCACGATTTCTGGATCGATCACCTTCTGAGAGATTGCATTGAGGAATGCACATAGCTTCACAATGGCTAATCGGACGTTTTCCGGTAGAAGCCCCCTCAATGCAACCGGAAGCAGTTGCGTCATAATCACGTGGCAGTCATGAGACTTTAGGTTCTGAAACTTTTTCTCTGGCATATTTATTATTCCCTTTATATTCGACGAGAAGCCAGTCGTGACCTTCATACTGAGCAGGCATTCAAAGAAGATTTCTTTCTCTTCTTTCATAAGAGCGTAGCTGGCAGGACCTTTATACTGCTTCGGAGGCATGCCGTCTTTTTCGTGCAAACGTTGCAGGTCCTCCGTGCCTCAGGTGTATCTTTTGTCTTCCCATACACGCCCAAGAAGCCTAGCAGGTTCACGCAAAGGTTTCGTCACGTGCATCACGTCGATTGAGAAGCGGACCTCTAGGTCTTTCCAGTAGGGTAGGTCCCAAAATATAGATTTCTTCTTCCACATGGGTGCGTGTCCCTCAGCGTCATTTGGAACAGCTAGTCCACCGGGACCCTTTCCAAAGATTACGTAGTGTAAATCATTGACCATAGCAAGCACGTGATCACCGGTGCGCATGGCGGGCTTCTTCCGGTGATCTGCCTCGCCTTTGAAATGCTTGCCTTTCTTTCGACATTGATGGTTGGTCGGAAGAAATCGACGATGGCCCAGGTACACATTCTTCCTGCATTTGTCCAAGTATATACTTTCAGTGTCATCTAAACAGTGCGTGCATGCGTGGTATCCTTTGTTTGTCTGTCCTGAAAGGTTACTGAGAGCGGGCCAATCGTTGATGGTCACGAACAGCAACGCCTTAAGGTTAAATTCCTTCTGTCTGTGCTCATCCCACGTACGTACACCGTTTCCATTCCAAAGCTGTAAAAGTTCTTCAACTAATGGCCTTAGGTACACATCAATGTCGTTGCCGGGTTGCTTAGGGCCTTGGATGAGAACTGGCATCATAATGAACTTCCGCTTCATGCACATCCAAGGAGGAAGGTTATACATACATAGAGTCACGGGCCAGGTGCTGTGATTGCTGCTCTGCTCCCCGAAAGGATTAATGCCATCCGCGCTTAAAGCAAACCATACATTCCTTGGGTCCTTTTCAAACTCATCCCAGTACTTTCTCTCGATTTTTCTCCACTGCGACCCGTCAGCGGGTGCTCTCAACTTCCCATCTTTTTTTCGGCTCTCACTGTGCCATCGCATCAACTTGGCATGCTCTTCGTTTTTGAACAGACGTTTCAACCGTGGTATTATAGGAGCATACCACATCACCTTCGCAGGAACCCTCTTCCTGGGGGGCTCGCCGTCAACATCACCAGGGTCATCTCGTCTGATCTTATACCGCAATGCACCGCATATCGGGCATGCGTTCAGATCCTTGTATGCACCGCGGTAGAGGATGCAGTCATTAGGGCATGCATGTATCTTCTCCACCTCCAATCCTAGAGGGCATACGACCTTCTTTGCTGCGTATGTACTGTCGGGCAATTCGTTATCCTTTGGAAGCTTCTTCTTCAATATTTTCAGTAGCTTCTCAAATCCTTTGTCAGCCACAGCATTCTCTGCCTTCCACTGCAGCAATTCTAGTACGGTACCGAGCTTTGTGTTGCCATCTTCGCAATTGGGGTATAATCCTTTTTTGTGATCCTCTAACATGCGATCGAACTTCAGCTTCTCCTTTTGACTTTCGCATTGCGTCCTTGCATCGACAATGACCCGGCGGAGATCATCATCATTGGGAACATCGTCTGGTTCCTCTTGATCTTCAGCAGCTTCACCCGTTGCAGCATCATTGGGCACATCGTCTGGTTCCTCTTGATCTTCACCAGCTCCCCCCGTTGCAGCATCACCGTATTCAAGGGGCACATATTTGTCATCGTACTCTTCTTCTTCGCCGTCTTCCATCATAACCCCTATTTCTCCGTGCCTCGTCCAAACATTATAGCGTGGCATGAAACCCTTGTAAAGCAGGTGGGAGTGAAGGATTTTTCGGTTAGAGTAAGACCTCGTATTCCCACATTCAGTGCATGGACAACACATAAAACCATTCTGCTTGTTTGCCTCAGCCGCATCGAGAAACTCATGCACGCCCTTAATGTACTCGCAGGTGTGTCTATCACCGTACATCCATTGCCGGTTCATCTGTGTGCATTATATATAATTAAGTGTCCAAATTAATAGAAGTTCATCATCACATTAAAACCAAAGTGCATACATAGTTCTCATCTAACAACATATAGCTCTCCAGAGCATCTAATTAATTAAACCATACATTGAAACTATGTAAAACATTTCAATGCGAAAACAAATGCGATCATAATCGCAACCAAGGTAACAATAGATCCAACGGCATAATGATACCAAGCCTCGGTATGAATGGCATATTTTCTAATCTTTCTAATCTTCAAGCGCATTGCATCTATCTTGATCTTGTGATCATCGACGACATCCGCAACATGCAACTCCAATATCATCTTCTCCTCCTCAATTTTTTTTATTTTTTCCTTCAACAAATTGTTTTCTTCTTCAACTAAATTTAACCTCTCGACAATAGGGTCGGTTGGCATTTCCGATTCACATACATCCTAGATAAATAAAATCTATGTCACGTTGGTCGGCATAATTTTCATAAACAATAAATGAACCAATAGTTATAAAGATAATATACATACCACATCCGAATCATAGACAGGACGAGGGCCGACGGGGGCGGATACCAAAACCATCGCACTATATAAGATGCAATAATAAATGTAAGAAAATGATACAAGTATCTATCTAAACATACAAGTAAGAATATTTTTCCTTTCAGAAAGAAGATAAGAACAAGAGGCTCACGACGGTGGTGTCGGTGATGAGATCGGCGCGGGTGATCGACGGCGGTGAAGACGGGGACGGGGCGTGACGGACCGCTAAATCTAGACAAATCTCGAGGAAAATGGAGTTTGGAGGTCGAGCTTCGAGAGGAGAAAGCTTAAGTAGTGTGGCTCGGGCATTCCATCGAACACCTCATGTGCATAGGAGGTGAGCTAGAGCACCACAAAGCCCTCTCCCCCTCGGCCAGAAAAAACAGAGCACTGTGCTCTGCTCTTGCGCGAGGGGGTATATATAGGCACCTCATTGGTCCCGGTTGGTGGCATGAACCGGGACTAAAGGGGAGCCTTTGTCCCGGTTCAAGCCACCAACCGGGACCAATGGTGGTGGGCCAGGAGCGAGGCCCATTGGTCCCGGTTCGTCCCACCAACCGGGACCAAAAGGTCCAGATGAACCGGGACCAATGGCCCACGTGGCCCGGCCGGCCCCCTGGGCTCACGAACTGGGACCAATGCCCACATTGGTCCCGGTTCTAGACTGAACCGGGACTAATGGGCTGACCCGGCCTGGACCAAAGCCCTGTTTTCTACTAGCCACTTGGCGCCGCCGCTTCCTCCACCACCGTCGTAGCCGGATTATCCACTTGGTGGTTTGTGATTCTTTTTTGTTTTATTTAGGGCTTTTTGAGCTGTGCCCTCAACAGAACCCTCAGGTACTCTATTTGTCTGCTACCTTTGTGTGTAGTGTGAATCTTTATTGGATCTCTGTGACTCTAGTGATTTGCTTTATATATAAAGCGGGGCGAAATCCTTTTTCTGTAATTTACAATTTGTGCCAGCGATATCCGGAGAGCGCAGCCCGGGATGGAGCTGGTCATGACTAGATGTGGTGTCCTGAGATGCCGGGCCAGGAGCAACCTGGAGCCAGGAACGACACGGCTAAAGCGAGCCGAGGTTGGTTCACTAGTAGAAAAAGGGGGCTTTGGTCCAGGCCGGGTAACCCCATTAGTCCCGGTTCAGTCCAGAACCGGGACCAATGGGTGCATTAGTCCCGGTTCGTGCGGCTAAGGCATTAGTCTCGGTTCACCTGGGCCCTTTAGTCCCAGTTGATGCCACGAACCGGGACTAAAGGGTGCGATGCCCATTAGTCCCGGTTGGTGGCACCAACCGGGACTAAAGGTCTAACCTTTAGTACCAGTTGGTGCCACCAACCGGGACTAATGGCCTTTGAGGCATTAGTACCGGTTCATGGCACGAACCGGTACTAAAGGTCCAATTTTCAAACTCCCCCCCCTTGGACCGCCTTTTCAGTTTTAGAAAAAACAAAAGAAAATGATGGAAATGTCAAAAAAATAAAATAAAATAAGTTTCCCATGTGATATGTGGTCTAGTTGTTGGGAAAATTTACAAATATGAATTTCGACTTTATTTACAAAATCTCTCTGGAATTTATAAAATGGGCATAACTTTTGCATACGAATTCGGATTAAAAAGTTTTTTATATGAAAAATCATCTACTCGAAAAGTTACATCCGATGGAGACGGCCTACGGCCTATTTGCAAATTTGTAGAATCCTCAAATTCCAAAAGGAAAAAAAGTTATGCTCAAATTTCAGTTTTTTTTAAATTTTCATTAAATCTGGTCAAACTATGGTCAAACTACTTATTCAAGAAGTATTAGTGTTCCTAAATAATTATTCAAGAATATTAGTGTTATTAAATAATTATTTCAGTTTTTTTAATTTTGGTCAAATCTGGTCAAACTATGGTCAAACTGTGGTCAAACAATGGTCAAACTACTTATTCAAGAAATATTAGTGTTACTAAATAATTATTGTTTTTTAGAACAATAGTTTCAAACTCAAACAGTGAAATGTGTGACTTCATGCTCAAGCTAAAATCCTGAGGGTTAATAGGATTAACATCTTACTATTGTCAGGAAAACAACGAGTGCAGACTTGGAAACGAGGGAGAATAGAACCTGGAAGTTAAGCGTGCTCAGGCTGGGGGAGTGGGAGGATGGGTGATCGTCCGGGAAGTTAGATGATTTGGAATGATGAAGGGTGATTATAGATTAAATTGAGCAGTGATGAGAGGGGTGATTAGAGATTAGAGGTTAAAAAAATCAGAAATTTGAAAATAAAAAAGTTTCAAAAAAAAATTTAAAAAAAAAATCAGGAAATTACCTTTAGTACCGGTTGGTGTTACCAACCGGGACTAAAGGTGGACCTCCAGACAGCGGCCACGTGAAGGACCTTTTTCTACTAGTGGTTGGTGCAAGATAGAGTGCTCGATGGAGCAGGGAAAGACGATGGCGCTAGAGGGATGGCTAGGGACGCCGACTGGCCCACAGTGGTGGAGGCGGGAAGGACAGTGAGGTGAGGCATGTGTAATAGCGCCTGCGGCCGGCTGACAGCAGCAGGTGGCCTAGCCAGTGTTAGGGGGAGGCCGGAGGAAGAAGGCGAGCTGATGATGATCCAACGACTGCTATATCGACCAAAGACATTTTCTTTAAATCAACCTACGATCCAAAATAAGTGTTGTGGTTTTAGTTTAACCTATATATGTTTGGCCGTTTTTTTTTTTGAATTCGTGGTTGTTGTCTTTAATTAGCTACCTGATGTGATAGGTGAGCGACGGGTGACGACCGATGGGAATCATGCCATGCATGCATAGTGCAAGGAGCAGTGATATCGATGGAATCCAATCCCTTGATCCACGGACCTAGACAGCCCGTAGCTGCAGCCAAAGGCTAGGCCTGCATATGGAAGCATCCATCGATCGATTCGCCGATCGATTGGTCGGAACATGCATAGAGAGGAGGGAAGAAGATATAGCCAGCTACCTAGCTAGATGCGTCACGGGTGACCGCAAATAGTCTCTCTCTCTCTCTCTCTCTCTCTCTCTCTCTCTCTCTCTCTCTCTCTCTCTCTCTCTCTCTCTCTCTCTCTTTCTGCGCGCTCACTGTCATTTTGAGATCGACTTTATGCTCGAGCAATTAGGCGATAGGATAGCTGGACTGATTGATCGCGACGGAACCATGCGTGCGTGCATCCAAGGATTCGGAGCCCATTTGCTCGGGCCAATGCCATGATCGATCCCCGGCTTTTTGTTATCTGGTCTGCCCTCCATGCATCCCTCCTCCCTCAGTGGGAATATAGTTAACTTTTCAGTTAATGGCGCAAAAATCACACCCCGTTCATAGAACAGAACTACAACTGTAAACTATTTCCATCATAAAATTTTCAGTGCAAAACATCTTTGAAAATCCTAATGACGTCTGCATATCAACACCGATAGAATCAGACGTTAAGGTAGACACAAAACTTTTTTTTCTCTCTCCGTTCACCCCTCTTAGGTTTTTAGCCACATACGCTCGCATGGTCTAACCCCATATATCCAGTACTCGGGCATATTAACGGTTTTAGTGCTTAAGGCATCTCCAACGGGCAATGACAACCCGCAAATTTCCTACCGCATCCGTCCGCGGACAGGGAGGGATCAGCCCGCAAACACGGATGCGGGAGGCAGCCATCCAACCGCCGCATACATTTTCACAACAAATTAAACTAACTGGACTAAATTCGATCAAACACCACTGGATTTTATTACATTTACATTAACTAAATGAAGCTCGTCTGTCTAGGTATATTTAATCTAAATGGTTGCTGGGGCCCGTTCCCCGTGTCCGGCCATGAACCAAGAAAACTGAAACTTCACCGTCTCCAGCACTGCCACCGTGACCTCCTTCTCCAGAGGCCCGGAAAGTGAAGCTGTCCGCCTTCACATCCATCTGCCCAATCCAATGGGTACCTAAATCATAAATTAGCACACATGTCCATATCCATTGGGTATCCAATGGGTACAATATATAACATTAAAGTTTAAAAGATAGTGAAATGAGTTTAGAATTTAAGTGATGATGGGCGAGCAGTATAGTACTAGCGCGGCCTCCTCCGGTAGGTGGCCTCTTGGAGACATCAAGGGAGTATGCTCAGCGGTCGGTGGATGCCCATCATAGAGGGAGGGGGTGGTGAGAATGGGGGTCGCTGGATCGAGAGTTGGACACGGTAGCGAACAGTCAAGAGTTCGTCTTTTTGAGGAGTCGCATAGGACGTCGAGAGTTGACCCCACAAGTCATAATAGTTATTTTCATTTATCATTATTACAAATTTTCTAGGTATCTATTGGGTTACCCATGGACATAATTTCATACCCATGCCCCACCCATATATTTTATGAGTATGGATACCCAATACCAGTGGATACAAAATCTCTCCAAATCTTGCCCATGTCCATTGTGTTCGGGTAGGGTACCTACGGATACCCATACCCATGGGCAAAACTGCCATCCATAAGATCCACCACAACATTCAACCATGCACGGGGAAATGTTTTCCATTCAATTATTCTTACTTATATAAAATAATGTTGTTGCAACTATACAAAATCAAATATAATAAGAGTCATGTGTATTTTAAATTTTGATTCTCATGGCAGCAAACAGAATTTTCATCACTCAATTCACATAGCAACACGTGGACCGAATAACCTCAGAAAATGATGATTATGAATTCCAGGAGTCCTGCAGGTACTATGGATCCTACCTGGAAACGGGAATTAATTATGACAGGTTATTTTTCTCGGTTCCGTTGTACGTGCAGTAGCCATTTGAGCTCCCTTCCATCTAACGGGAGACTCTCTGATCTTAGCCTGCGTCACAACCAGCATCTCCTTCAACCTCTCGCATTATTTTCCTTCACTCTGGACGTGTACGAATATGCGCATCTGGTTGGGTGCACCACGCACACACGCACGCACGCATGTTACACGTAGTACGACCGGCCGGGCTCGGATTGCATGCAGAGTACGTACGCCTCGTCTACCGCTCTGGACGTGTCCCTACGTCGGCATTATCTGACTGGACCACGGCAATCAGGCAGAGCATTATCGTGCCGCATCAAGGCGCTGGTGATGAGCACGACCAGGTCAATGACGGTGACGCGTCGCGAGTACAGGGGGGAGATCTTGGGAACCCCCTGATGTGCGGCTACCCCCCTCGCCGACAGCTGTGGCTAGGGGCCGGCCCGAGCACACGAGCCGTCGCGGTCGCCACTTAATGGTCCACAGTGCGTGCATGTGGTCACGGCCGGAGCCTGGAGATGAGCCACGCACTGCACTGAGGACTGACCCGCAAGAACTGGACGAGATATCCATCCATGATCCATGCATGTGCTGGCATGCACGTGCAGCTCCTTCAACGGTGCACAGCGCCGGCATTGAAGCGCGCATGATTGCATGGATGCATGCATGCGTGGGCGTCGGCGTGGCCCAGCACGTCAATTCTCCCAGATCACGCTGCAGGAAGAGTTGGGTGAGATCGAGCGAGCGAGACGTCCACGCAAGACTTTTTAGGGCATCTCCAGCCGTTGCCCCTTCCAAGGGGGCGTCTAAAAGCGTCGCCTGGAGGTGAGCTGGGGCAAAAAATGGCTCTGGGGCGAGTCGGTCCTCAGCCGTCGGCCCACAGGGCCGTCCCCAAACACGTATTAAAAAAAAGATCGTTCGGCAAAGTTATGATAAAAACTAGTTAAATTTCGGCCAAACATGGCAAATTTTGGTGAAATTTGCGCATTTTCATTACATTAACCTAATCTAAAAAAGAAAGGGGCTGAAGTCGTCGCCGCCGTCGCCGCCATCGTCGTCGTCGGCCTTCTCCTCCTTGACGCGGGCGCCCCTGCTGGACCCCTGCCCGGCGTCGCCATGGCGGACTGGCGGCGGCGCGTCGTCGTCGTCTCGTCGCTGTCGCATAAGACGACGACCCCGTCTTCATCGCGGCCGCGTCGGCGCTCCTCGAAGCGGCGCAGGGCGGCGCGCTGGCGCTCCTTCTCCTTCTCCCGGCGCGCCTTCTCCATCGGAATGGAGTCCTGGCGCGCCCATTCTAGGGCCGCGTCGTCGTCGTCAAACTCCGCCTTCACCGGCGCCAGCCCCGGCTCCATCTTCGGCTTGACGAAGCGCGGAGGAGCCGACGAGGAGGAGGCGCGCCGGCCGCCCTTGTTGATGACGATGCCGACGCTGCGAGTGCGCCGACCGATTGGCGTCTCCGCCGCGGGCTCGGCCTTGACGCCGAGAAGCGCCGGAGAACAGGAGGAGTGGGAAGATGAGCGAGAGAGGGAAGACGAGGAGGAGGCGAACCTCCTTGGTGCCCATGCGCGTCGGTGTTGCGACGGGGCGGCCCCCGTCACAGGATAGGTCAACGGCGGGTTGTTGCCGCCGTCGAGGTGCGCCAGCACGCCATCCAGCGTGCGGCCGGGGACGCCCCACCACAGGTGGCGCCCCTCGCTGTTCTTCACGCCGCCGACCACCGGCGCGCTGTTGGTGGAGGCCAGGCGCTGCTGCTAGCGGCGCTGGAAGTACGCCGCCCAAGCCGCGTGATTGCCGGCGGCGTACTGGGGGAGGGAGCGCTCATCGTTGGTCAGGGAGGCGCGCGCCACCTCGACCTTCTCGGCGAAGTACCTGGGCTTCGCCATGGCGTCGGGTAACGGGGGAACGGGCACTCCCCCGTCGCTGAGCCGCCACCCCGTCGGCCCGGTGCGCATGTCCGGCGGCACCAGGATGGTTCACCTGGAACAGGAGCTAGGACTCCTGTTCGCGGAGCGAACGGCGGCCGAAGCCGTTCGCCGCCGCCTCGTCTCCGGAGAAGCGCTCTGCCATGGCGACGGGCTCGGCGGTGGTAGAGAGGGAGAGAATGGGGCTGCCGGTGGCGCTCGGGAGAGGAAGACGGAGACGGAGAGAGAGGGGCTGGGCGGCGGCGAGGGGCGAGTCTGATGTGGGCACCGGCGAGAACCGCCGGCTTTTATAGCCACTCCGCGCCCGTGTGTACGTGTGCGAGGGAGGGGAGGCGTCGACGCGCCGTCCCGTGACGCACCGCCCGTGAGGAATCAATGGCAAGGCTGACCGGCGGCAACCTTGCCATTGATTCCCCACGGGAACCGACGCAGTTGGGGGGAAGACGAGCCGCCGTGTCCCTAACGCGGCTGGCCCGCGGCTTTTTCGCGCTAAAACAGTTCGCCCCGGCGCCCCCGGGCGCCCCCCAGCGCGCCGGGTTCGGCCTGGGTCCGCCGGCGCTGTTTTCGGCCCAGGCCGGTGAAAATCGGGCTCCTGGGGGCGCGACTGGGCCGTTTTTTCGGCGCCGGCGCAAAAAAAAAACGCCCGGGGAGGCCTTCCTCGGGCGCGGCTGGAGATGCCCTTAGCTGCTGGCGGTGCTGTTAGGCCAACTCCATCGCGCGACCCCAAACGGACGTCCGGTTTGGCCGGATTTTGTCCCTTTGAGGCGTCGATGAGTTCGTCCATGTCCGCGTTTGTTCGATGGGTCGTGGCTGCGCCCAACGCGCGACCGCACCCCAAAACCTGTCCGGGGTGGACGTGAATAAAAAAAATTAAAAACTTAAATGAAATGACTAAGAAGTAAATAAATGCAGTTAAAAAATATAAAACATATATATAGGGGTTACGGCCACAAAACGGCCCAGTTTATCAGTCCACTTAAACGGCCCAATTCACAAAACGGCCGACGTGGTGGCGACGGCGACGCGGGCGCCTCTTTCTTCACCGAGCCGTGGCAGCGTCCCGACGAGGAACTAGCCTCGCGGTCGTGCTTGCCTTTGAGGCCGTAGTTCCAGAGGCCCATGGCTGCGGCGGCCGGCCGGCGAGTTCTTGGCTAGGGTTTGGGTTCGGCGCTGTCGGGTTTCGAGGAGGCCGCGGGGTGGCGTGGGGCAGTGTGCACGACGACCCGTCCACGCTTCCCACTTAAAGAAGGACGGCGACCGTTCGACGTGTGGATGATAGATGGGGCCGCCCGCTCGTGCGCATTAATGTGGGCGGGATGGGAGGTAGGTGGCCGCCTGCCACGCAGCCCTGACGCGGACAAGGCACGCGTCCGTTTGGTGTCCGTCGCGACCCAAACCCGGCGCAAGTTTGCGCTCAAAATGGGTCGGCCCGAACACAAAACGGACAAGATGAATCCGAGCCGCCGCGCGCTGGGCCGTTTTCTTTGTCTGTTTTACTTCAAATGGGCGAGGCGAATAGAATAGAGTCGCGCGATGGAGTTAACCTTATCCTTGGAAAGTACGCGTGGCTGTGCGCGTTTCGCGACGTGGTATACGTACTTGTGCGCGCGTGCAAAATGTGGAAGAGTGCCTGTGCTAGTTAAAACCCTAGCTAGTCGCTGCAGCGTACTAACAATGACTGAAATGGAGTACAAAGAATTGGATCGTCAAGAATGATTGAACGTACGCTAAGATTTGGTCCGTGGTCCTCACGGGTCACGAGCATATAAGATAAGAGGTGCATTAATTCCTGGCCACGAAAAAGGTATTGAATAAAGCTAAGCTGCCGATATGTCATGCCATCTAGCTAATGGAACAGTGTTTTCGGCATCAAGCATTAATGAAAGACAAACCTGTAATCAAAGACACTGCATACGTTTTATTGATACTAAATCCGAAAGTGCGCGCATTGCTTTTCGCCGTAAAGAATAGATCCTCCATGGAGTTGTGTATCGAATCTTGAATGGAAGGAAAGGCGATGCATAGAATATCGGAAAGGTTTTCCTCATCGGCGAAAGATGAATGAATTCCATTTGTTGGATTACATTGCGCTGCATTTTATAAGACTGAAAAAAAAGCTCCTGGAATCATTGTGACTTTATCAGCTGTGCCAAATTCAGGATTAGAAAACATAACCATGTGATAATATTCCCATGAAGATAAGATGTGGCGTCATATTCTATGAATGATTAGAATATCAAGAGGAGAACCAACCTAGATGATTGTATTATTAGAAGGACGGTGGTAACCCGAGGACACTATGGATCACACCTGATGGAGAAGGGGGTGGGCAATGTAATTCAACAATCTTCTTCATATTTAAGGTGTTCCATGCCTTAGACATGTGACTGGTGTAGTCTGCAACTATTTTTATTTAATAGTATATTGACAGGGTCTTGAACTTGAGATCTCTTGGCTCTGTATCATATTGAATAAACTAGTCATCAACATGTGCAAGTGCATGGGCGAGCATTATACACAAAACTGCAATATAGTGAAAACTTGTAGCACTTTTTGGGATATTATTACAAAAACATGTAAAGGTTTCCAATATTCTGCTATTCATACCATGGAAAAAAATAGCTTCAACAAGTTTCTTATTATCAATTTCCATAATAGCATGAAGATGTATAAACATTTGAGAACATAGACACATAGTTGAACTCTTAAGAGCATACTTCATAAGAACAGAAAGAATAAAGGATCTACAGTACAATCTTCAAAATGATGAGATGCAACTTCTCAGTTGTACTATCCTCGGAACTATACTTCATCACACGACCACACGAGCTCTAGCATTTTGAATTTGAGATCTCGTGGCTCTGTACAACATGCGCAAGTGCACGGGCTAGCATTAGATAGTATATTGGAATATAGTGAACTTGTAGAAATTTTGGGCAGTATTATTGAAAACACGTAAAAGTTTCGGATTCTTATTCTATTTTTCATAGAATGCGAAAATAACGACACTGCTTCAATAAGTCTCTTATTATCAAGGTGAAGTTTCTGGAGAAAATGCTCATAGAGTGAAAATCTAAAAACTTTTAGTGTCGGCCATTTGATCAACGATGAACGTCACAAGTCGAAGGCGGCGTCCTAAGCGAAGTATCCGATGAAAACACCCATTCAGTGAAAATCTAAAAAACTTATAGTATCAGCCATCAGATTACTGAGGAACGACACGGATTGATGGTGGGATCCAAACCAGCCACTTTGACGCAAGTTTATTGGTAGGGTCTGCCTAAAATTCATCTAGATGAGACTTTGTTATGTCACAACTAAGTGACATCATTGTTAAATTGTGGTATTTTTTAGCAAATTAAATTGTGGTCTCCAATTCACCCAATCTTTTTCCCGTGCATTCTGGTAGTGGTTTTGATGAAGGTTTTTCCCCGCTGCCCCCATCCACACTGCAGGCCCACCAACTATTGAGCCTAGCCCTTTACAGTTTTTAGCAGAACTTGTAAAAAGAATCATGAGTTGATATCCTATTATGCTAGGCCGGTTGTTGTTCTTTTAAGGCCACCCTCTCCACAAGACACGGAAAAGAAAAACAAGACAAACCGGTGCAGTCTGTGTGCAACAGGAGAAACAACGAAAATGATAGCAAGAAAAACTGAGAGGAGCCTTATAAGACAACTGATGCAGTTTGCTCTGCTTTTTTGTTGTTAATTTTAAAAAATGTGAAATAAAAATCATGGTTTTCAAAAAAATGTTTGCAAATTTTAAAAGATGTTCAAGAATTTTAAAAATGTTCATGAATTTTAAAAAAACTTTTGTAACTATGAAAATTGTTCATGCGTTCAATATAAATTTGCGGATTTGAAAAATATTCATGAATGTTTTAAAAAATCAAGAGTTTAAAAAAGTTCACAACTTTAAGAAAAATGTTGATGCTTTATAAAAATCATAAGCATTTAGAAAAAACTTGTGGACATGCAACTGGCCAGAAACCCCTTATTGCCCCTAGTTGTTGGGGGTCATACAGTTGAAGTCGACTTACAACGCTTGCACTTACAATTCTAGTGGTGGACATGCAAACTAGTCAACAACCATCCCCTACCAATCAGTTACAGACGCATTGGAGGTCATGCGGTTGAAGTCGGGTTGCAACACTTGTAGTTACAAGTGTAGTGATGGGCATGCAACTAACCAACAACTCTCCTACTAGCCCCCATTGTAGTCATGTTTGGGTCATGCAGTTGTAGTTGGGTTACAACGCTTGCAGTTCCAATTCTCGTCGTGCACATGCAACTGTCCGTTAACCCTAGTTGCAGTCGCATTGGGGGTCATGCAGTTATAGTCTAGTTGCAGCACTTGTAGTTGCATGTCCAATGCATGTCCAGTGTTGGACATGCAACTGGCAGATAACCCCCTAATGATTCTGTTGTGGTCGTGCTGGGGGAATGCAGTTGCAGTCGGTTTACAACGCTTACAGTTGCAAGTCTAGTGGTGGACATACAACTGATTGAGACCCAGTCGCAGTTGCCTTGGGGACACACGGTGGTTGGGTCGCAACTTGTTGGAAATGCCCTATGGGCAATAATATTTGCATTATTATTTACTTGCTTATAATTAAATGTTTATTTTCTATGCTATAACTATTATGGTTCTTGAATATGCGATTTAGAGGAAAACTCATAAGCACGTGTGGAATATTAAACGGAGTGTTGCATCATGGTTATGATTTCCTGGTCATGGGCATAAGTTAGGAGTAACAAGGATGGCGACAATTTTGAGAGTATGATGTTAGAAGAACGATCATATTAAATTTCCCCAACTTGTTTTTTGTACTTTGAGACGCCATCGTCACAAGTCGAAAGAACACGGAGTGTTAACTTTGCTCACTTCCTTAGACCATGAGATTATCGATTCACTTCATACCAGACGATACTTTTTGGGGTTGCTCCAACGTCATTGGTAACACAGTGATCACAATCACACCTTATAGGTTTATCGAAAAGTGTGATAAGGGGCAAGATAGCTCAAGAGTGGGATTTTCTCCTCTAATGATGGAGAGATATTCTTAGGGACCTATTAGTGTCACGTCATCTACCATTGTCTGTCCAGACACATGCTACTTAGTCATAGGGATGCTGGAAGATGGTAACGAGAAAGGTGAACAAAACTGGTAACGAGGAGACTGGTATAAGGAGCAAGGGAATTACTCAGGAGGATACCGGCATATCTCACCTCAGGTTCTGTAAAGAATCACGAAGCAAAGGGAACATCACATGATAACTGAAGGTTCACTCCACTATCATTCATGTGAGTATAGGGGTCAACATGGATGTCCATGGTTCCGTTATTGATCATTGAAAAAAGGAAGTTTTATTCATGTCTATATTTCACCGAACCTGCAGGGTCACACTTAAGATGATTTTGATATGTTGAGTAGTAACTAAGTTAGGAGTATTGGAGGATGTCACTGGAAAAGTTTCAGGGACAATGGAAATCGTTTGAAGAGAGAACCGAAGTGTTTCAGGAAAACCGGAAGTGTTCTAGAGAAAACCGAGTAGACCAGATAGGTGGAATAAGTTCCAGCGGACTTGATAAATATTTAGGAGGGCTCCCCCAAGAAATTTTTAGGCACCTTGGGTTGCCCCAAATAGGCTAGGACTATTGTGGGGGACAGCCACATAGGCCTTAGGCCCATGTAGGTGGCGCCTTCCCCTAGCCGTGGCCCCCAAGCTAGGGGGCGGCTAGGGTTGGATGGACAGGGCACCACCCCCTTGGATGTCGCCCTTGGGGGATCTCCTCTTCCAAGTCAGCCCCCTCCCACCTATATATACCAAAAGGGGGCACCCCTCATTTCTACACACAAATCCCGTGAAGGTTCGGGCGCCACCCTCTCTCTAGTTCTCCACCATGACCCTTCATGAAGGGCTACTCCTCCCTCTACTTATTCTCAGCCACGACCTAGCTCTAAACAGCGAAGCCCTGCTGTATCAGAGTATTCGTATGTGCACAATCTAACCGAGGAATCGTACGTTTGGTTCTAGTTTGAGGAATCGGTATGTGGGACTTCAAGAACTTGATCTTCACCAACTCTTCTTCAGTTGCAACTTGTTAGTTGGTAAGATCAGATCTAACCCTGTACGCACGTTCTTCACAGTGATCCCTGGATATCAATCATAGCAATTTTTGATTTCTACTACATTTCCAAACAGTGGCATCATGAGCGATCTATGAGTAGATGTGTAGGCTACGATATAGAACACATGAGATTGTGTGTGCGTTCCAAAAAAAAATTTCTGGTAGATTAGATCTATTCCTAAAAAGTTTAGTAGTAAATGAGTTATATTTCTTGATAAAATTTGTGCGGGAGGAAGATACGACTCATAGTGTTCGATGCAATCTTCCACTTAATGTTCTTGTTGCTTCCCTTCAATTTGCGGTTTTCTGATCTTGACGGCATTGTGCAAACTTTGCTACAAAGTTCTAGCAATATGTGATCCTTCTATGCTGGTTGACAAATCAAAGAAGTGCTTTAGTTCTATGGGTTTCAATTTTTTTTGAATATTCCGGGTTTCAATTTAGTCAAGAAAGATGAACTTTTGGAAAACTGGAGGGCTTGTCGATTTTGATCCGCACAGGGCCACGCATATGACGAAGTTTAGTGTGGGGCTAGAGATTTTTAATTAGGTCTCTTCCCTCACACACACCCCGTAAAGTTAATCTAGCTACATGGATAATCATACTTGATGATGAACGTAGGTAGCTTTGGTTTGTTCAAAACCCTAGAAGCCACATAAACTAAAGTTTTGCTAAAACCGATTAGAGGACATCTAACTTGATTTTGCAGGATGCATGTAATGTGGTATAGCTTTCATCATGATAATGTGCTTATGTATGAGATTGTAATACAATGTAATTATTTAAGTGACCTGCTTGTCACAATATGGCATGATGGGTGGAGCCCTATGATTATCACTTTAATGGCCTGCGTGTCAAATTTGATGTAATATGATTTCGTAGAATAGCTAAAGAGATAGAGATGATGGTGACAAGCTTGCAAAGGAGGACCCCCATTGTGAGGAGGCTGTACCAAGCGCAGGGGGGAGAAAAGCCAAAAATGCTGCCACGTCATAAGTTTTCAAAATTGCTGCCACAATAGCATTTTCGGCTGAATTTTTGTGAAGATCACAAAGACTTTAAGGCGCGAGGGCTATACCATGTCATGCTATTATGAATTGTTGGAGATGTTTATCCATTTATGTTTGCACCCTGAGTTGCAGAAACATTTTGAATGGTCCAGTATACAAGATATCATCGGGTCACTCACTGCTCTATACAAGAAGCAAGCAAGGACTGAATGTTTTGAATAACTAAGGACTTGATAGAATGCAAGGTTATAGAAGGTTCCTCAATGAGTGAGCATATAGTGAAGTTAGTAGGCTATGTCGATAGACTTGCTGCTTTCGATTTTGGAATCCACCAACACTTGGTACAAAAATTGTACTTGCTTCACTCCCTCATCTTACGACAACTTTACCATGAATTACAACATGAATGGAATGGACAAAAGTGCAAATGAGTTGTTTACTATGCTCAAAACCGTGGAAGCTGGATTGCAGAAGAATAAGCAAGTTTTCTAGTCAACAAGACCGCTAGTTTCAAGAGAAAAGTGAAGTCCAAGAAAAAGTCTATTGGAGCCGGTGTGACAGTCTCCCAAAAGAGGAACAATTGTGGAGCCACTAAGTAGACTGGTGTTTCTACTGCAAGGGAAAGGGACACTTGGAATGCATTTGGAAGAAGTACTTGGCAGGTAAGTAGAAGAATTGTTCTTCTACTAAAGGAATAAAAGATATACAAGTTCATGTTATTGATATTCTACTTGCTAATCATTCCAAGGGTATTTGATACATGATCGGTTGCTCACGTTCACAACACGATGCAGGGATTGTGCAAAGTTCACAAGCTGGAAAGGAAAAAAGTTGTGATTGCGTCCGGAATGGCGTTGGGATCGCTGCTCAAACGGTTGGAGTCATGTCTTTAAGTCTCCCTCCAGGATTTGTTTTAGAATTGAATAATTATTATTCCCTTCCAAAGTTCTGGAATAACATTATCTCTGGGTCATGTTTAATAAACGAATTGTTCCTATAAGTATGAGAACAATGGTTGTTTGATTTATTGTAAGGATATGTTCTATGGATTTTCACCTATTTTCGGTGGTTTTTTCATTTTGAATCTTGAATGAAAGAATGATGTACATAACTGATAACCCACAAGTATAGGGGATCGCAACAGTTTTCGAGGGTAGAGTATTCAACCCAAATTTATTGATTCGACACAAGGGGAGCCAAAGAAAATTCTCAAGTATTAACAGTTGAGTTGTCAATTCAACCGCACCTCAAAGACTTAATATCTATAGCAAAGTATTTAGTAGCAAAGTAATATGGAAGTAAAGGTAACGGTGGCAAAGGTAATATTAATAGTTTTTGTAGTGACTTTAACAGCAGCAACGGAAAAGTAACTAAGCAAAGATCTATATGTGAAAGGCTCGTAGGCAATAGATCAGTGATGGATAATTATGTCGGATGTGATTCCTCATGCAACAGTTATAACATAGGGTGACACAGAACTAGCTCCAGTTCATCAATGTAATGTAGGCATGTATTCCGAATATAGTCATACGTGCTTATGGAAAAGAAATTGCATGACATCTTTTGTCCTACCCTCCCGTGGCAGCGGGGTCCTATTGGAAACTAAGGGATTGATACGTCTCCAACGTATCTATAATTTTTGATTGCTCCATGCTATATTATCTACTGTTTTAGACATTATTGGGCTTTATTATCCACTTCTTATTATTTTTGGGACTAACCTATTAACCGGAGGCCCAGCCCAGAATTGCTGTTTTTTGCCTGTTTTAGGGTTTCGAAGAAAAGGAATATCAAACGGAGTCCAAACGGAATGAAACCTTCGGGAACGTGATTTTCTCATCGAATACAACTCAGGAGACTTGGACCCTATGTCAAGGCACGTAACAGGAGGCCACGAGGTAGGGGGCGCGCCCTACCCTACCAGGCGCGCCCCCACCCTCGTGGGCCCCCTGTTGCTCCACCGACTTACTTCTTCCTCCTATATATATCCACGTACCCCCAAACGATCAGATACGGAGCCAAAACCCTAATTCCACCGTCGTAACTTTCTGTATCCACGAGATCCCATCTTCGGGCCTCTTCCGGAGCTCCGCCGGAGGGGGCATCGATCACGGAGGGCTTCTACGTCAACACCATAGCCTCTCCGATGAAGTGTGAGTAGTTTACTTCAGACCTACGGGTCCATAGTTAGTAGCTAGATGGCTTCTTCTCTCTTTTTGGATCTCAATACAATGTTCTCCCCCTCTCTTGTGGAGATCTATTCGATGTAATCTTCTTTTTGCAGTGTGTTTGTTGAGACCGATGAATTGTGGGTTTATGATGAAGTCTATCTATGAGTAATATTTGAATCTTCTCTGAATTCTTTTATGTATGATCGGTTATCTTTGCAAGTCTCTTCGAATTATCAGTTTGGTTTGGCCTACTAGATTGATCTTTCTTGCAATGGGAGAAGTGCTTAGCTTTGGGTTCAATCTTGCGGTGTCCTTTCCCGGTGACAGTAAGGGAAGAAAGGCACGTATTGCATTGTTGCCATCGAGGATAACAAGATGGGGTTTTCTTCATATTGCATGAGTCTATCCCTCTACATCATGTCATCTTGCTTAAGGCGTTACTCTGTTTTTTACTTAATACTCTAGATGCATGCTGGATAGCGGTCGATGAGTGGAGTAATAGTAGTAGATGCAGGCAGGAGTCGGTCTACTTGTCTCGGACGTGATGCCTATATACATGATCATACCTAGATATTCTCATAACTATGCTCAATTCTGTCAATTGCTCAACAGTAATTTGTTCACCCACCGTAGAATACTTATGCTCTCGAGAGAAGCCACTAGTGAAACCTATGGCCCCCGGGTCTATCTTTATCATATCAATCTCCTACTACTTAGTTATTTACTTTGCCTTTATTTTACTTTGCATCTTTATCATAAAAATACCAAAAATATTATCTTATCATATCTATCAGATCTCACTCTCGTAAGTGGCCCTATAGGGATTGACAACCCCTATTTGCGTTGGTTGCGAGAATTTATTTGTTTTGTGCAGGTGTGAGGGACTCGCGCGTAGCCTCCTACTGGATTGATACCTTGGTTCTAAAAAACTGAGGGAAATACTTACGCTACTTTGCTGCATCATCCCTTCCTCTTCGGGGAAAACCAACGTA
Source organism: Triticum urartu (assembly GCF_003073215.2). Taxonomy (NCBI): domain Eukaryota; kingdom Viridiplantae; phylum Streptophyta; class Magnoliopsida; order Poales; family Poaceae; genus Triticum; species Triticum urartu. The sequence continues at coordinate 679,649,267 of NC_053024.1, forward strand.
GTGCTAAAAGAGGTAGCAAGAAGGATTTCTGGCGCCGTTGCCGGGGAGGTCTACGCAAAAGTCAACATACCAAGTACCCATCACATACCCTTATCTCCCGCATTACATTATTTTCCATTTGCCTCTCGTTTCCTCTCCCCCACTTCACCCTTGCCGTTTTATTCGCCCTCTCTCTCTCTATCCTTCCTCTATTTGCCTCTTTTTGCCCGCTTGATTTTTGTTTGCTTGTGTGTTAGTTTGCTTGCTTGTCACGATGGCTCAAGATAATACTAAATTGTGTGACTTAACCAATACCAACAACAATGATTTTATTAGCACTCCGATTGCTCCTCTAACCGATGCTGAATCTTGTGAAATTAATGCTGCTTTGCTGAATCTTGTTATGAAAGATCTGTTCTTCGGCCTTCCTAGTGAAGATGCTGCTACCCATCTAAATAGCTTCATTGGTTTGTGTGACATGCAAAAGAATAAAGATGTGGATAATGATATTGTTAAATTGAAGCTATTTCCTTTTTCGCTTAGAGATCGTGCTAAAGCTTGGTTTTCGTCTTTGCCTAAAAATAGTATTGATTCATGGAATAAGTGCAAAGATGCTTTTATCTCTAAATATTTTCCTCCCGCTAAGATCATCTCTCTTAGAAATGATATTATGAATTTTAAGCAACTTGATCATGAACATGTTGCACAAGCTTGGGAGAGAATGAAATTAATGATACGTAATTGCCCTACTCATGGTTTAAATTTGTGGATGATTATACAAAATTTTTATGCCGGATTGAATTTTTCTTCTAGAAATCTTTTAGATTCGGCCGCGGGAGGCACTTTTATGGAAATCACTTTAGGAGAAGCTACTAAACTCCTAGATAATATTATGGTTAATTATTCTCAATGGCATACTGAAAGATCTACTAATAAAAAGGTGCATGCGATAGAAGAAATTAATGTTTTGAGTGGAAAGATGGATGAACCTATGAAATTATTTGCTAATAAGAGTGTTTCTTCTGATCCTAATGATATGCAGTTGTCTAGTTTGATTGGGAATAATAATGAATCTATGGATGTGGATTTTGTTGGTAGGAACAATTTTGGTAACAACGCGTATAGAGGAAATTTCAATCCTAGGCCTTATCCTAGTAATCCCTCTAATAATTATGGTAATTCCTACAACAATTCTTATGGAAATTATAAGAAGATTCCCTCTAATTTTGAATCTAATATTAAATAATTTATTACTTCGCAAAAGAATTTTAATGCTATGACTGAAGAAAAATTGCTTAACACTACTAGGGAAAACCTTATACACAGAAATTTAGCAACAGCGCGGGTTAAAAAAGGGCGCTAGTGCTAGATAGCAGTAGCGGTTCAAAATAAACCGCGCTGCAGATAAGATTCTAGCAGTAGCGCGTGTGCCCGTAAAAGCGCTACTACTAATATTCCCATTGCTGGAACGATGGGCTACGCATAGCAGTAGCGGCCTTGCAGGAAGCGCGCTACCGCTAGGGCATGAGTAGCAGCGCGTTTCCCTCTAACAGCGCTACTACTAATGGAAATAAAATAAAATGAAAAACAAATAGAAAAGTAAATAAAAATGAAAGAAACAGAAAAAGGAGAAAGAAAAAAATAAAATGTAAAGCAAAATAAATGAAAAAGCGAAAAAACAGAGAAAGGCTTAGTTGTAGCGTGTGTTAGTAAGAGGCGCTGTAGCTAAAGCAGCTGCAGCGCGTTTCGAGGACCCCCGCTATAGAAACAGAAAAGGAAATAAAAAAGAGAGAAACTTACATATGTATAGCAGTAGCGCGTTTTGGAAAAAGCGCTATAGCTACCATAGCTATAGCGCGTTCTGCGAAACGCGCTACCGCTAGTTTTGACTTAACCGAAAAACCGTTTCCCCCCCCCCCCCGGCCACCACTTGCCCCCCAAATCTCTCAACCCACCCCGCCACCGTCTCCCCGATTCGTCGTCGCCCCACTTCGCCGCCGTCTCCTGCCGACGTCGACGTCCCCGGAGCCACCAGAGCTGTGTGCCATCGACGCCATCGGAGCCGCCCCCAACGCCACGGAGCCGCGCGGCCTCATCAACGCCACCGGAGCCGCCGTCGACGCCATCGGATCCTCCCTCGCCAGAACTGCCTCCCTCGCCGTCACCGGAGACGCCCCTGCCTCCCTCGCCACCACTGCCTCCCTCGCCACCACCGGAGCCATCCTCTATAAGCCCCCACCCCTCCTCTCTCTCTGTCATGCATAGGTTAGCTAGTTTAATTATGTTAATTAGCTAGGTTAGGGCAAAAATTTAGTTAGGGCTTTGACAGAGAAGTAGTTAGGTTAACTAGTTTAATTAGGTTAATTACCTAGGTTAGTGCAAAAATTTAGTTAGGGCCTTGACAGAGAACTAGTCAGGTTAACTAGTTTGATTAGGTTAATTATATAGGTTATTTAGGTAAGTTTTATTTTAAAGATGATCCCTTCCTAGACTTTTATTGTTGATTATATCGTTTCATTGAAGTGGTCATGTTGTTTGTGCCCAAGTGGCTTTGTTGTTTCAATGAAGCTGAGTGGCCTATATATATTTTGCGGGAATGTTGATTCATTTCCGTTCCGGCAAATTTGAGGTTCTCGATTTGTCCACTTTTTAGCAAAGGTCATGCCGAAATTTTCCGTGAATTTCGGCATGACTTGTGCTACAAACTAGGACATATCGAGTACTCGTGTGATTTGCCGCACCAGGAAGGAGTCAACGTTCCTGCAAAACAATAGGCCTTTTTTATGTCATTATTCATTTTATTAGGTCTAGAATTAATTGACTAGATTTAATCATAGGAAACATGGCTAGCAACGATGAAGGATAGGGTTCTGGTGATTACGACGACGCCTACCGGGTGGCAGACGAATTTTTTAGCCTTACCAATGATCAACCGATGTTATTGCTGGGCCCACCGGTGGCATCGGGGACTGAGACCGACACGCAGACCGGTGCTGAGACTGAGACCAGCGCTGCCTCGGGAGCGGAGCCGGTGTAGAACCGAAAGCAAAGAGGCAACGGGTTCCTAACAAACTCAGGACTACTAGAGTGGTGGTCACGGAGGTGGATGACGACAATTTTGAGCCAACGGCGCCCGAGGAAGCGCGTCGATGCTACGGCAATCAAATAGGCTGCATCGTACGGACAACCGCCATGATCAACGATGAGAAACTACAGAAGATAGAAAATATGAGGAGCTCCCTCCTAAAGAAGTTTCACCAGATATTCTTGTTCCCAGGCCGGAATGAGAAGGATTATAAAGATCCAGATGAGGACCCGGCAATGAAGAAGATAAACAAACACGCCATGACCAAGTTTAGCGACGCGTTGGCCGCCTGGAAAAATCGAGTGAAAGCAAGGATCATCGACAAGAAGGAACACTACTCCGAGATTGTAAAGGATAATCCGACAATCACGGAAGAGCAGTTTCAAATATTTAAGGAGGCTTGCGAGGCCGAAGATGCCAAAAAAATTCTAAGTACATGAAGGGGCTTCAAGAGAGGAACATTGGGAGCCACCACCTCGAAAGCCGTGGTTATGGCGGAAAGAGGTCCAAATGGGCCAAGGAGGACGCAGAAGCCGCGAGTCTGGGCATCCCAGACCCCTTGGCGGAGTTCACCGTCCCGCAGGAGCGTGACGTCCTCAGGGCCCGGCACCGTTGGGACCCAGTGAAAAAGGTTTACGAGACAACACCGGTCATTACGGAGTTCATGAGACAGCTGGTAATTTTAGTTTCTGATCAATTCGACTGCACACGTTAGTCATATTTGTAAATGATCGTTGTGCCTTTTGCAGAGAGAGCAGCACAGGATTGCGGCCGAAAGCGACTCGCCGTCTGAGGCATTGGCGAGGCCCAAGTGGAACACTCCATTCAACTGGGCGTTGAACATATTGAAACAACAACCGGTGGATACTCGACTGTCGTATGGACGCGTGCACGGTGTTGGAGACGGCGCCACGTGGAAGAAGTACTACCGTGAGACCACGGAGGAGAGAAAGGAAAGACGGAGGTTAAATGAAGAAAACATCGACAAGAGGGTTGAGATTGCGGTTGAGAAGAAATCAACTGAGACAGTCGCAACAGTGGTAGCTGCCGCAAAACAGGTGGCTTTAGATATTTCTACTACCTTGGTTCCGACCGTCTTCAATTGGACCAGGCAAAATCCGAAAAAAGATGCAGCGGACTTTCCCCTTGCTGACTTCTTGGTGGGGAGCAGGTCGACTAGCGTTGCACCAGCACCTGCAGCTGCACCTGCTCCCGCACCGGCTCCCGCACCGGACGTGCTAGGCAGTGCTTCGTCTTTGGCTGAGCTCGACGCCCTCACGGTATCTGTCACACCGGCCCCCTTCAATATAAATGTATAATCTCCCGTTTTCGTTGCCTTTCGGATGTATCACGTCGCATACTTTTCTTTGCAGGCCGACGAAACCCCGTGCATCATATTGTACACCATCGGCGACCAGAAGGTGGATGTGGGGAAGGCGACGATAATGGAGCCGAAGGAACCATTGTTCCACAGCCGGCTGATCCCCCCGAACGTCTTCAAGGTTTTCGTGGCCTGTGTCAAACTGGGCCACGAGAATTTGCCTCCTCCAGTACTACTGGGGGATGACGACGAGACACCGCGGTGGCTTGGTGATTGTTGCAATGCTGGGTGGGTCCTGTTGTGGCCAAAGAGTCTGCTTTGTCTGGAGGCGGCCGGGAGCACACCCACGAGCACGCAGCCTCAGCAAGGTATGAACATCAACACCCCACCTACCCAATTATCGTCGGGTGTCGGGTTGGGTGATAGCGGACGGGGTAAGGAGGAGGCTCCATTAGTCGCTGATGACGTCACCATGGATGAGGATGAGGACGACGATGGCACTGCTGAACAATATGTCTATACTAGCGCCTCCTCAGGGTTTGAGCGTCATGAGTCGGTGCCTGAATTGCCGTCTCAACATATTATGGACGACCTTCCGGTAGTAAAGAAGTTTAGGAAGAGAGCGAGGAAAGGCAAAAAAGCTGTTTCTATGATCCAGCCGCCTCAGCAGCCTCGGCTTCAGGACCATATAGATATCGCCGGTGCGGATAAATGGCATATCCCCGGTCAACCAATCCTACCTGCAACAGCGCTACGGGCCAAATTCGGCGATCTAAAGAGACTTCATGACGATGTGCTGCGGGTAGAGAAAGACCTCATCGCCTCGAAAGATCCAGGATACCCACTCTACGTGGTAAATGTTCCGCGGCAAATGTCGTACGTCGACAGCTTCCCCGCGGATAAGTTCTTCCTCCGATTCGATTACATATTCGACATGTTTCACGTGAAGAAGCTGGATTTTACGTTTGTCCGCCTTCATGCCTTGCACATGAACTACATCATCGGGGTTGAGCAGATATCTCATATCTGTGTCGTTGACCCGTACTACATGCACGAGGGCTTCTTGGGAGTCTGCGCAAATCACCGTGAATACGCGAGGGATTACATCATCAATTTCATGCTCGCCAATAAGGACAAGGAGGCGATTCTCGTGCCTTATCATCCTGTGTAAGTCATCCGCGCTGCTATCCTTCCTTCGATTTCAATCATTCATTTGCACGGTGGAGGCTAATTAATTTGAGGACTTATTTTTCGCAGCGGCGGGCGCGCCATCCTCATCATCCTCTACCCCCGATTCTCCCACACTCTTTACTTGGACTCGTCGAAGAACATTCACAAAAAGGATTACACCCACATCAAGGATGTTCTCGACAGTTCTATGTTTTACTACCAAGCAAGGGGTGGAGAGGTCAGGGACAAGAAGAGAAGGGGCGGCAGGGTCGCCTTCGGCCATAAGACCGACTTCTACTGCATCCAGCAACCGAACGATTCTCTTAATGATGGATTCTATGTCCTACACCACATGCTGGAGTACAGACGGGATCACCAGAACCTTCGCATGTCACCTAGATCCGACGATGCCCATATTCTGCAATGGGCAAAGGACATAGGAGATATCGAGGATCATCGACTTCGAGCTGAGTTCTATAACATCGAGCGCGAACTTGCCCAAATCATCATGAAGGAGGTCGTCGGAAAAATATGGATGTTCTACGGAGAATGACAAATGTCGCGGGAAGACGTCCGAACATGGATAGCCTCTCAGCGTCTCGACCTGAAGCCTTTCACTAGGCTCGGGGACTATCTCCCTGACTTGGATGGATGGAACGACATGTTGGAGTGATTGTCGATATATGACAATGTGTCCGTTTAGTCCATACTTTCTGTATGACAAAACTTTGAGTTATGCATGGTGAAACTTTATTTGTGATGTAATTAAACCGTCCTCCTCCTCGACTAGCGAAAATCACTCTAGTTAGGGCATTTTGGGGTATGATGAACTTTGTTATTTATCCTTATGATATGTTGTTTTTATTTTTGCCAAGTCTGTCTCTTTCTGTTGCTCAACTATATATGTTGCATATCATCGACTCATGTGATGATGCAGGTGCATAGATCATAGATGGCGAAGAAGTGCTATGCCAGGAGTATATATACGACAAGTGGCCGGAGTGTCAGGCCCTTCCGGTTTCCGAGCGACAGGCAGTAGTTAGTTTAGAGGTTCACGCTAATGCGAAAGAGGGATACGAACTCATGTTCTCAAAGTGATAGCTCTTCTTGCGTATACCATTGTTTAGATGGATGACGATGTATTTGCATATCATTCGAGACTTGTATCGCTATTTTCGAGATGATGACGAGAGACCACTTTGTGTTGGATGATGATTATGATGATGACATGATTTGATGAGACTAATTGTATGTATATGCTATGATTACATTTGTATGTGTATGATATGCTAAATATTATTGTATAAAGCCTATTCAAATACAAAACAAATACAAAACAAATATGCAGGAAAAAAACTAATAAATAAACTAGTAGTAGCGAGGGGGGAAATTTAGCAGTAGCGACGCATTGTCAGTAGCGTGTCCCAGCAAACAGCGCTGCAGATAATATCAGTGGCGCCCTTTACCAAAGAGCGCTACAGCTATTCATGTATAGCAGTAGCGTGGGACAACCGGCGCTACTGCTATACGTTAGCTGTAGCGCCGGTGGCCGCGCTATTGAGAGGCCCAAAACCCTCGTTGCTGGTAGGATTTTCCCTAGTAGTGTAAGATTGATGATTTGGCTAGGAACGTTGATAGAATTGCTCTTGATGTTGATTCTTTGAAACTTAGATCTATTCCACCTAAGCATGATATCAATGAGTCTTTCAAAGCCATGAGAATTTCCATTGATGAGTGCAAAGAAAGAACCGCTAGGATGCGTGCTAAGAAAGATGCCTTTATAAAAGCATGTTCTTGTAGTTCCTATGAAAATAATGATGAAGATTTAAAAGTTATTGATGTGTCCCCTATTAAATCTCTGTTTTGCAATATGAATCTTGATAATGATGGGCTGAATATGATCCACCTTTACCTAGAAAGCGTTCCAAGAATTCTGAATCTTTTGATCTTGATGCTAAATTTGATAAAAGTGGGATTGAAGAAATTAAAACCCTAGATGTTGCTAAACCCACTATTATGGATTTCAAGGAATTTAACTATGAAAATTGCTCTTTTATTGATTGTATTTCCTTGTTGCAATCCGTGCTAAATTCTCCTCATGCTTATAGTCAAAATAAAGCGTTTACTAAACATATCTTTGATGCCTTGATGCAATCTTATGAAGAAAAACTTGAATTGGAAGTTTCTATCCCTAGAAAACTTTATGATGAGTGGGAACCAACTATTAAAATTAAAATTAAAGATCATGAATGCTATGCTTTATGTGATTTGGGTGCTAGTGTTTCCATGATTCTGAAGACTTTGTGTGATTTGTTAGGTTTCCATGATTTTGATGATTGCTCTCTAAACTTGCACCTTGCGGATTCCACTATTAAGAAACCTATGGTAAGAATTAATTATGTTCTTATTGTTGCAAATACGAATTATGTGCCCGTAGATTTTATTGTTCTTGACATAGATTGCAATCCTTCATGTCCTATTATTCTTGGTAGACCTTTCCTTAGAACGATTGGTGTAATAATTGATATGAAGGAAGGAAATATTAGATTACAATTTCCATTAAGGAAAGGCATGGAACACTTTCCTAGAAAGAAAATTAAATTACCTTATGAATCTATTATGAGAGCCACTTATGGATTTCCTACCAAAGATGGCAATACCTAGATCTATTCTTGCTTGTTATGCCTAGCTAGGGGCGTTAAACGATAGCGCTTGTTGGGAGGCAACCCAATTTTATTTTTATTACTTGCTTTTTTCTCCTGTTTAGTAATAAATAAATTATCTAGCCTCTGTTTTGGTTGTGTTTTTTGTGTTTAATTAGTGTTTGTGCCAAGTAGAACCGTTGGGAAGACTTGGGGAAAGTCTTGTTGAACTTGCTGTAAAAAACAGAAACTATAGCGCTCACGAGAACTGCTGTCATTTTTATTTGGAAAGTGCTATTTAGTTAATTATTTTTGAAGATGAGTAATAGACAAATTCCTCACGTTCAGCAATTTATTTTTAAATTTTTGGGGTTCCATATCTTGCGCTAGCTACAGATGACTACAGACTGTTCTGTTTTTGACAGATTCTGTTTTTTGTGTGTTGTTTGCTTATTTGATGAATCTATGGCTAGTAAAATAGTTTATAAACCATAGGAAGTTGGAATACAGAAGGTATAACACACATATAAATAAAGAATGAGTTCATTACAGTACCTTGAAGTGGTCTTTTGTTTTCTTTCGCTAACGGAGCTCACGAGATTTTCTACTTTAAGTTTTGTGTTGTGAAGTTTTCAAGTTTTGGGTAAAGATTTGATGGATTATGGAACAAGGAGTGGCAAGAGCCTAAGCTTGGGGATGCCCATGGCACCCCCACATAATCTAAGAGCACCTAAAAGCCAAAGCTTGGGGATGCCCCGGAAGGTATCCCCTCTTTCGTCTACTTCTATCGGTAACTTTACTTGGAGCTATATTTTTATTTACCACATGATATGTGTTTTGCTTGGAGCGTCTTGTATGATTTGAGTCTTTACTTGTTAGTTTACCACAATCATCCTTGCTTTACACACCTTTTGAGAGAGCCATACATTATTTGGAATTTGTTAGAATACTCTATGTGCTTCGCTTATATCTTTTAAGTTATATAATTTTGCTCTAGTGCTTCACTTATATCTTTAGAGCACGGTGGTGGATTTGTTTTATAGAAACTATTGATCTCTCATGCTTCACTTAGATTATTTTGAGAGTCTTAATAGCATGGTAATTTGCTTAAAATCCTAATATGCTTGGTATGCAAGATTAATAATAAAATTCTCTTATGAGTGTGTTGAATACTATGATAAGTTTGATACTTGATAATTGTTTTGAGATATGGAGATGGTGACCTTAAAGTCATGCTAGTTGAGAAGTTGTGAATTTGAGAAATACTTGTGTTCAAGCTTGTCATTCCCGTAGCATGCACGTATGGTGAACCGTTATGTGATGAAGTCGGAGCATGATTTATTTATTGATTGTCTTCCTTATGAGTGGCGGTCGGGGACGAGCGATGGTCTTTTCCTACCAATCTATCCCCCTAGGAGCATGCGCGTAATACTTTGCTTTGAGAACTTGTAGATTTTTGCAATAAGTATATGAATTCTTTATGACTAATGTTGAGTCCATGGATTATATGTACTCTCACCCTTCCACCTTTGCTAGCCTCTCTAAATACCGCGCACCATTCGCTGGTATGATACACCCACCATATACCTTCCTCAAAACAGCCACCATACCTACCTATTATGGCATTTCCATAGCCATTCCGAGATATATTGCCATGCAAATTTCCACCGTTCCGTTTATGACACACTCCATCATTGTCATATTGCATATCCCGGTACACCGCCGGAGGCATTCATATAGAGTCATATTTTGTTGTAAGTATCAAGTTTAATTGTTGAGTTGTAAGAAAAATAAAAGTGTGATGATCATCATTATTAGAGCATTGTCCCAAGTGAGGAAAGGATGATGGAGACTATGATTCCCCCACAAGTCGGGATGAGACTCCGGAAGAAAAATAAATAAAAGAGGCCAAAGAAGCCCAAATAAAAAAAGAGAAAGAAAAGAGGCCATAAAATAAAAAAGAGAAAAGGCCCAAAGAAAAAAATTAGAGAAAAAGAGAGAAGGGACAATGTTACTATCCTTTTACCACACTTGTGCTTCAAAGTAGCACCATGATCTTCATAGTAGAGACTCCAATGATGGGCTTCCTCAAAATGAGAGAAAAAGAGAGAAGGGACAATGTACTATCCTTTTATCACTTTCATATACTAGTGGGAATCTTTCATTATAGAACTTGGCTTGTATATTCCAATGATAGGCTTCCTCAAATTGCCCTATGTCTTCATGAGCAAGCAAGTTGGATGCACACCCACTTAGTTTCTTTTTGAGATTTCATATACTTATAGCTCTACTGCATCTGTTGCATGGCAATCCCTACTCACTCACATTGATATCTATTGATGGGCATCTCCATAGCCTGTTGATACGCCTAGTTGATGTGAGACTATCTTCTCCTTTTTGTCTTCTCCACAACCACCATTCTATTCCACCTATAGTGCTATATCCATGGCTCACGCTCATGTATTGCGTGAAGATTGAAAAAGTTTTGAGAATGTCAAAAGTATGAAACAATTGCTTGGCTTGTCATCGGGGTTGTGCATGATTTAAATATTTTGTGTGGTGAAGATAGAGCATAGCCAGACTATATGATTTTGTAGGGATAACTTTCTTTAGCCATGTTATTTTGAGAAGACATAATTGCTTTGTTAGTATGCTTGAAGTATTATTATTTTCTATGTCAATATGAACTTTTGTCTTGAACCTTTAGGATCTGAATATTCATACCAAAATTAAGAAGAATTACATTAAAATTATGCCAAGTAGCACTCCGCATCAAAAATTATGTTTTTATCATTCACCTACTCGAGGACGAGCAGGAATTAAGCTTGGGGATGCTTGATACGTCTCCTACGTATCTATAATTTTTGATGCTCCATGCTATATTATCTACTGTTTTAGACATTATTGGGCTTTATTATCCATTTTTATATTATTTTTGGGACTAACCTATTAACCGGAGGCCCAACCCAGAATTGCTGTTTTTTTGCCTGTTTTAGGGTTTCGAAGAAAAGGAATATCAAACGGAGTCCAAACGGAATGAAACCTTCGGGAACGTGATTTTCTCATCGAATACAACTCAGGAGACTTGGACCCCACGTCAAGGCACGTAACAGGAGGCCACGAGGTAGGGGGCGCGCCCCCCACCCTCGTGGGCCCCCTGTTGCTCCACCGACGTACTTCTTCCTCCTATATATATCCACGTACCCCCAAACGATCAGATACGGAGCCAAAACCCTAATTCCACCGCCGTAACTTTCTGTCTCCACGAGATCCCATCTTGGGGCCTGTTCCGGAGCTCCGGCGGAGGGGGCATCGATCACGGAGGGCTTCTACATCAACACCATAGCCTCTCCGATGAATTGTGAGTAGTTTACTTCAGACCTACGGGTCCATATTTAGTAGCTAGATGGCTTCTTCTCTCCTTTTGGATCTCAATACAATGTTCTCCCCCTCTCTTGTGGAGATCTATTCCCTGTAATCTTTTTTTTGCGGTGTGTTTGTTGAGACCGATGAATTGTGGGTTTATGATCAAGTCTACCTATGAATAATATTTGAATCTTCTCTAAATTCTTTTATGTATGATTGGTTATCTTTGCAAGTCTCTTCGAATTATCAGTTTGGTTTGGCCTACTAGATTGATCTTTCTTGCAATGGGAGAAGTGCTTAGCTTTGGGTTCACACTTGCGGTGTCCTTTCCCGGTGACAGTAAATCAAGGCATGTATTGTATTGTTGCCATCGAGGATAACAAGATGGGGTTTTCTTCATATTGCATGAGTCTATCCCTCTACATCATGTCATCTTGCTTAAGGCGTTACTCTGTTTTTTACTTAATACTCTAGATGCATGTTGGATAGCGGTCGATGAGTGGAGTAATAGTAGTAGATGCAGGCAGGAGTCGGTCTACTTGTCTCGGACATGATGCCTATATACATGATCATACCTAGATATTCTCATAACTATGCTCAATTATGTCAATTGCTCAACAGGAATTTGTTCACCCACCGTAGAATACTTATGCTCTCGAGAGAAGCCACTAGTGAAACCTATGGCCCTCGGGTCTATCTTTATCTTATCAATCTCCTATTACTTAGTTATTTACTTTGCCTTCATTTTACTTTGCATCTTTATCATAAAAATACCAAAAATATTATCTTATCATATCTATCAGATCTCACTCTCGTAAGAGGCCCTATAGGGATTGACAACCCCTATTTGCGTTGGTTGCGAGGATTTATTTGTTTTGTGTAGGTGCGAGGGACTCGCGCGTAGCCTCCTACTGGATTGATACCTTGGTTCTCAAAAACTGGGAAATACTTACGCTACTTTGCTGCATCACCCCTTCCTCTTTGGGGAAAACCAACGCAGTGCTAAAAGAGGTAGCAGGGATATTAAGGCCTCCTTTTAATAGAGTACCGGAACAAAGCATTAACACTTGGTGAATACATGAACTCCTCAAACTATAGTCATCACCAGGAGTGGTCCCGATTATTGTCACTTCGGGGTTACCGGATCATAACACATAGTAGGTGACTATTGACTTGCAAAATAGGATCAAGAACTCACATATATTCATGAAAACATAATAGGTTCAGATCTGAAATCATGGCACTCGGGCCCTAGTGACAAGCACTAAGCATAGAAAGGTCATAGCAACATCAATCTCAGAACATAATGGATACTAGGGATCAAACCATAACAAACTAACTCGTTTACATGATAAATCTCATCCAACCCATCACCGTCCAGCAAGCCTATGATGGAATTACTCACGCACGGCGGTGAGCATCATGAAATTGGTGATGGAGGAAGGTTGATGATGACGATGGCGATGGATTCCCCTCTCCGGAGCCCCGAACGAACTCCAGATCAGCCCTCCCGAGAGAGATTAGGGCTTGGTGGCGGCTCCGTATCGTAAAACGCGATAAATCCTTCTCCCTAATTTTTTTCTCACCGAACGTGAATATATAGAGTTGCAGTTGAGGTCGGTGGAGCCTCAGGGGGCCCACGAGACAGGGGGGCGCGCCCCGATCCTCGTGGATAGGGTGTGAGCCCCCTGGTATTGATTCTTTCGCCAGTATTTTTTATAAATTCCAAAAATATTCTCCGTGAAGTTTCAGGTCATTCCGAGAACTTTTATTTCTGCACAAAAATAACACCATGGCAATTCTGCTGAAAACAGCATCAGTCCGGGTTAGTTCCATTCAAATCATACAAGTTAGAGTCCAAAACAAGGTCAATAGTGTTTGGAAAAGTAGATACGATGGAGACGTATCAACTCCCCCATGCTTAAACCTTTGCTTGTCCTTAAGCAATTCAGTTGACAAACTAAAAGTGATAAAGAACAACTTTTACAAACTCTATTTGATCTTGTTGTTGTAAATATGTAAAGCCAGCATTCAAGTTTTCAGCAAATATTATGAACTAACCATATTCAAAATAACATATAGGTCTCATGTTTACTCATATCAATGGCATAATCAACTAGAGAGCAATAATAGTAAATCTCGGATGACAACACTTTCTCAAAACAATCATAATATGATATAACAAGATGGTATCTCGCTAGCCCTTTTCGAGACCGCAAAACATAAATGCAGAGCACCTCTGAAGATCAAGGACTTACTAAACATTCTAATTCATGGTAAAAGAGATCCAGTCACAGTTATACTCAATGTAAATTAATAGTAATGCATGCAAATGACAGCAGTGCTCTCCAACTGGTGCTTTTTAATAAGAGGATGGTGACTCAACATAAAAGTAAATAGATAGGCCCCTCGCAAAGGGAAGCAGGGATTTGTAGAGGTGCCAAAACTCGATTTTGAAATAGAGATAAATAATATTTTGAGTGGTATACTTTCATTGTCAACATAACAACCAAGAGATCTCATTATCTTCCATGCTACACACATTATAGGTGGTTCCCAAACAGAATGGTAAAGTTTATACTCCCCCACCACCAACAAACATCAATCCATGACTTGTCCGAAACAACGGGTGCCTCCAACTAACAACAATCCCGGGGGAGTTTTGTTTGCAATTATTTTAATTTAAGCATGGGACTGGGCATCCCGGTTACCAGCCATTTTCTCGTGAATAAGGAGCGGAGTCCACTCCTCGTGAGAATAACCCACCTAGCATGGAAGATATAGACATACCTAGTTGATACATGTGCTATTCGAGCATACAAAGCAAAATTTCATTTGAAGGTTTAGAGTTTGGCACATACAAATTTACTTGGAACGACAGGTAGATACCGCATATAGGAAGGTATGGTGGACTCGTATGGAATAACTTTTGGGGTTTATGGAAGTGGATGCACAAGCAGTATTCCCGCTTAGTACAAGTGAAGGCTAGAAAGAGACTGGGAAGCGACCAGCTAGAGAGCAACAACAGCCATGGACATGCATTAAAATTAATCAACACTGAGTGCAAGCATGAGTAGGATATAATTCACCATGAACATAAATATCATTGAGGCTATGTTGATTTTGTTTCAACTACATGTGTGAACATGTGCCAAGTCAAGCCACTCGAATTGTTCAAAGGAGGATACCACCCTATCGTACCACATCACAACTTTTTTAATAACATGTTGGCACGCAAGGTGAACCATTATAAACTCCTAGCTAAATAAGTATGGCATGAGCAACTATAATTTCTAATTGTCATTGCAAACATGTTTCATTCATAATAGGCTGAATCAGGAACGATGAACTAATCATATTTACAAAAACAAGATAGGTCAAGTTCATACCAGCTTCTTTCATCTCAATCAGTCCATCATATATCGTCATTATTGCCTTTTACTTGCACAACCGAACGGTGTGGATAATAATAATAGTACACGTGCATTGTACTAAGCTGGAATCTGCAAGCATTCAATACATAGGAGAAGACAAGGTAATATGGGCTCTTGGTTAAATCAGCAATAATGCATATGAGAGCCACTCAACATTTTCATCATGGTCTTCTCCTCTCGACCCCAAAGAAATGAAACAAAATTATTTACACGGGAAAGCTCCCAACAAGCAAAAAAATGAGAAATCTTTTTGGGTTTTCTTTTTAATTACTACTACTACTACAAGCATGGAAAGTAAACTAGCTAAAAGCTACAACTAATTTTTTTTTGTTTTTTCTTAAGGTTTTTCAAACACAAGAAGAATGCTGGAAAAGAAAATAAACTCGCATGGATAGTAGAATGAAAAAGTATGAGCACCGACAACTGGCATGAGTGTGTGAACATGAATGTAATGTCGGTGACAAATACGTACTCCCCCAAGTTTAGGCTTTTGGCCTAAGTTGGTCTATGGCCATGGCTCAAAGCTGCCCTCTCCAGTGTACGGAGGACTGTCCTCTGGGTGCCACTGGTTGGCGATCTCCTCCGGATCCCACTGATAAACAGACTGTCGAAAGGATCAAGGGGTTTTTCGGCTCAGGCTCTGGAGCTGGTGTCAGGCTCCAGTATGCATGAATGGCCTCTGGCAAAACGAGGTATGTGCCTGAAAATATGTTAAACAAAGAGGGCAGAGGCAAGGTAATAATCTCACAGTATTTTTTTTATCAAATATCAATTTATACTTAAGCATCTTCTTCTTATCTTTAACAATGAAATCATGTGCTACCATACTCTTATAATCTAGAAAAATAGGGGGCAACAACTTTTCCTCTCTCTCATAATGCCTAATAGGTATCCTAAAGTGTGCAGCAAGACGCGGAGAAAAGATGCCTCCGAAGATGGGGCCCTTTGTACGGTTAAGATTTAATCGTTTAGAAACAATATCGCCTAAATTGGAAGTGGTATCATGAAACTTTCTCTGAAAAATTTCTAAATTTTTTAGTGACTCAAAATAAAAGTGAACCAAACTCAACAAGATTGATAGCAACTAGTCCTACAAGTGCCTAGAGACTATATCATGCATTAGAACTACTTGGGACCATATAAATTTGGCATGCAAGCTCAAGAATAGGGTCACCTTAGTAGCAAAAAATTGCAATAAATAAAGCACTAGAACAAAAACTAATTGGATCATTGGAGGAGTCACATACTGAAGAACAATCCCCCAAAGCAGTTTTGTGAATGGAGCTTTGAGCAAGGAGATCGAAAATGGCAGCAAGATGAGCTAGAACTCGGGTTTGAACCGTGGGAGGATTTTTTGGAGGAATACGAAGTGTGTGGGTGCTGGAATAAGTGGAGGGGGGCCACGTGGGGTCCACGAGGCAGGGGGCGCGCCCTGGACCCTCGTGGCCAGGTGGTGGTCCGCTAAGTGTGTTCTCAGTGCCAAATATTCTTGAATATTCTACAAAAAATCATCTAAAATTTTCAGGACATTTGGAGAATTTTTATTTTTGAGGTATTTTTTATTGTAAGGATAATTCTGAAAATAGGCAGAAAATACTATTTTTGCTTTATTTAATCTAAATAACAGAAAGTAAAAAGAGGGTACAGAGAGTTGTGCTTTCTAACTTCATCCATCTCATGCTCATCAAAAGGAATCCACTAACAAGGTTGATCAAGTCTTGTTAGCAAACTCTTTTCGAATAACATGAAACCGGAGAATTTTCGAATAACACTAAGTTACCTCAACGGGGATATGCATGTCCCCAACAACAAGAATATCATATTTCTTCTAGATAGTAGGAAGAGGGAATTCAAAATCTCCAATAGTAATTGTTGGGATTTTTCTAATAGAATTGATACTGTGGACTTGAGGTTGTTTCCTCGGAAAGTGTACCGTATGCTCATTACCATTAACATGAAAAGCGACATTGCCTTTGTTGCAATCAATAACAGCCCCTGCAGTATTCAAAAAGGGTCTACCAAGAACAATAGACATACTATCGTCCTCGGGAATATCAAGAATAACAAAGTCTGTTAAAATAGTAACGTTTGCAACCACAACAGGCACATCCTCACAAATACCGACAGGTATAGCAGTTGATTTATCAACCATTTGCAAAGATATTTCAGTAGGTGTCAACTTATTCAAATCAAGTCTACGATATAAAGAGAGATGCATAACACTAATACCGGCTCCAAGATCTCATAAAGCAGCTTTAACATAGTTTGTTTTAATGGAGCATGGTATAGTTGGTACTCATGGATCTCCTAGTTTCTTTGGTATTCCACCCTTAAAAGTATAATTAGCAAGCATGGTGGAAATTTCAGCTTCCAGCATCTTTCTTTTATTTGTGACAATATCTTTCATATACTTAGCATAAGGATTCATTTTAAGCATATCAGTTAAACGCATACGCAAAAAGATAGGTCTAATCATTTCAGCAAAGCGCTCAAAATGCTCATCATCCTTTTTCTTGGATGGTTTAGGAGGAAAAGGCACGGGTTTCTGAACCCATGGTTCTCTTTCCTTACCGTGCTTCCTAGCAACGAAGTCTCTCTTATCATAACATTGATTCTTTGATTGTGGGTTATCAAGATCAACAGCAGGTTCAATCTCTACAACATTGTTATTGCTAGGTTGAGTATCAACATGAACATCATCATTAACATTATCACTAGGTTCATGTTCATTACTAGATTGTGTTTTAGCATCAGAAATAGAAATATCATTGGGATTCTCAGGTGTGTCAACTACAGGTTCACTAGAAGCATGCAAAGTCCTATCATTTTTCCTTCTCTTCTTCTTAGAAGAACTAGGTGCATCTACATTAGATCTCTGATAATCTTGCTCAATTCTCTTAGGGTGGCCCTCAGGATACAAAAGGTTCTTGAGTCATGTTACCCCCTCTGGTCACAACTCTAACATCATTTTCATTTTTCTTATTATCTAATTCATTGAGCAAATCATTCTGAGCTTTAAGTACTTGTTCTACTTGAGTGGTAACCATAGAAACATGTTTACTAATAAGTTTAAGTTCACCTTTAACTCTAGACATATAATCACTCAAGTGTTCAATCATATAAGCATTACATTTCAATTTTCTACCAACATAAGCATTGAAGTCTTCTTTTTTAACCATAAAATTATCAAACTCATCCAAGAATTGGCTAGCAAACTTAGGAGATGGGATTTCACCCTTCTCAAATCTATAGAGAGAATTTACCTTTACTACCTATGTCGAGTTATCAAGACCATGTATTTCTTTAGGTGGCAAATTCTTAACATCTTCAGCTTTAATATCTTTTTCTTTCATATATTTCTTTTCCTCTTGCATATCTTCAGGACTGAGAAATAGAATACCCCTTTTCTTCAGAGTTGGCTTAGGAGTTGGTTCAGGAAGTGTCCAATCATTTTCATTACTCAACATATTATTCAATAGCAATTCAGCTTGATCAACAGTTCTTTCCCTAAAAGCACAACCAGGACAACTATCCAGGTGGTCTCTGGAAGCATCGGTTATTCCATTATAAAAGATACCGCCCCCCCCCCCAAGATTGTGGGAGACTCTCTTCTTGAATTTCCACAAAATTATATATTTCCCTTAAGGCAGCTTGTTTCTTATGAGCGGGGAAACATTTAGCAGAGAAGTTATAAATCATATCCTGTGGACTACGCACACAACCAAGATCAAGAGAATTAAACCATGTTTTAGCATCACCCTTGAATGAGAACAGAAATAACTTAAGGATGTAGTAGTAACGATTTTTCTCCTCATTAGTGAACAGGGTGGCTATATCATTCAATTTAGTAAGATGTGCCACAACAGTTTCAGATTCATAGCCATAAAAAGGATCAGATTCAACCAAAGTAATTAACTCAGGAACGACAGAGAAATCATAACCCTTATCGGAAATACAGATGGGTCAAGTAGCAAAAGGAGGGTCATATTTCATTCTAGCAATCAAAGATTTTTCTTTCAGCTTAGCTAACAGTTTCTTAAGATCATATCTATCATTGCAAGCTAAAAAGTCTTAGCAGTTTCTTCATCCAAAACATAACCCTCAGGCACAACAGGCAATTCATATCTAGGGGAGAATCTTCATCATCACTTTCATCAATATTATCAGTTTCAATAATTTCATTCTCTCTAACCCTAGCAAGTTGTTCATCAAGAAATTCACCTAATGGCACAGTATTATCAAGCATAGAAGTAGTTTCATCATAAGTATCATGCAAAGCAGAAGTGGCTTCATCAATAACATGCGACATATCAGAATAAATAGAAGGAGTGGGTGTCGCAAGTTTACTCAAAACAGAAGGTGAATCAAGTGCATAGCTAGATGGCAGTTCCTTACCTTCCCTCATAGTTGAGGGAAAAATCTTGGTTCTTTCATCTTTCAAGTTCTTCATAATGATCAATAGATATAAATCCCAAGTGACTCAAAGAATAGAGCTATCGTCCCCGGCAACGGCGCCAGAAACCAGTCTTGATAACTCACAAGTATAGGGGATCGCAATAGTTTTCGAGGGTAGAGTATTCAACCCAAATTTATTGATTCGACACAAGGGGAGCCAAAGAATATTCTAAAGTATTAACAGTTGAGTTTCCAATTCAACCGCACCTGAAAGACTTAATATCTGCAGCAAAGTATTAGTAGCAAAGTAATATGAAAGTAACAGTAATGGTGGCAAAGGTAATACTAATAGTTTTTCTAGTGATTGTAACAGTAGCAACGGAAAAGTAACTAAGCAAAGATCAATATGTGAAAGGCTCGTAGGCAATGGATCGGTGATTGAAAATTATGTCGGATGCGATTCCTCATGCAACAGTTATAACATAGGGTGACACAGAACTAGCTCCAGTTCATCAATGTAATGTAGGCATGTATTCCGAATATAGTCATACGTGCTTATGGAAAAAAATTGCATGACATCTTTTGTCCTACCCTCCCGTGGCAGCGGGGTCCTATTGGAAACTAAGGGATATTAAGGCCTCCTTTTAATAGAGTATCGGAACAAAGCATTAACACTTGGTGAATACATGAACTCCTCAAACCATAGTCATCACTGGGAGTGGTCCCGATTATTGTCACTTCGGGGTTAGCGGATCATAACACATAGTAGGTGACTATTGACTTGCAAAATAGGATCAAGAACTCACATATATTCATGAAAACATAATAGGTTCAGATCTGAAATCTTGGCACTCGGGCCCTAGTGACAAGCATTAAGCCTAGAAAAGTCATAGCAACATCAATTTCAGAACATAATGGATACTAGGGATTAAACCCTAACAAAACTAACTCGATTACATGATAAATCTCATCCAACCCATCACTGTCCAGCAAGCCTACGATGGAATTATTCACGCACGGCGGTGAACATCATGAAATTAGTGATGGAGGAAGGTTGATGATGCCGATGGCGATGGATTCCCCTCTCCGGAGCCCCAAACGTACTCCAGATCAGCCCTCCCGGGAGAGATTAGGGCTTGGCGGCGGCTCCATATCGTAAAACGCGATGAATCCTTCTCCCTGATTTTTTTCTCCCCGAACGTGAATATATAGAGTTGGAGTTGAGGTCGGTGGAGCCTCAGGGGGGCCACGAGACAGGGGGCGCGCCCCCACCCTCATGGACAGGGTGTGGGCCCCCTGGTGTTGATTATTTCACCAGTATTTTTTTAAATTCCAAAAATATTCTTCATGAAGTTTCAGGTCATTCCGAGAACTTTAATTTCTGCACAAAAATAACACCCTGGCAATTCTGTTGAAAACAGCATCAGTCCGGGATAGTTCCATTCAAATTATACAAGTTAGAGTCCAAAACAAGGTCAAAAGTGTTTGGAAAAGTAGATACGGTGGAGATGTATCAATAACATAGCAGCTAAATGTTGTAAGTAGACTAATAATACCACTTTCATGTGGCAATGCCGACTTGGTCACATCAGGAAGAATCATCTGCAAAAGCTTCCCAAAGATGGAATGTTAATGTCTTCTTATTTTGAATAATTTGGCACATGCGAAGCTTGCCTAATGGGGAAAATTATTAAGACATCGTTCATGGATCACCCTGAATGGGCAGGTGAATTGTCAGAGATAATACAAAGTGATGTATTGATACGTCTCCAAAGTATCTATAATTTTTCATTATTCCATGCTGCTATATTATCACTCTTGGATGTTTTAGAATCATTTTATAGCAACTTTATATCATTTTTTGGGACTAACATATTGACATAGTGCCCAGTGCCAGTTGTTGTTTTTTTGCTTGTTCTTTACTTAGCAGAAAATCAATACCAAACAACGTCCAAATGCAGCAAAACTTTTTGGAGAATTTTTCTAGGCCAGAAGACACGGGATGGGCCAAAGAAGTACCAGAGGGGTGCCCCGAGGGGGGCACAACCCACCTGGGAATACCCCAATATTTCTAAAAACCCTAGGGAAGTCGACGAAACACAATTTCAGCCGCCGCAAGTTCCAAAAACCATTGATCCAATCTAGACACTGCTACCTCTTGAGCACTCCATTGGTTTTCCCTTGAAGAGGAAATGGTGATGCAACAAAGTAGCGTAAGTATTTCCCTCTGTTTTTGAGAACCAAGGTAACAATCCAGTACGAGACTACACGCAAGTCCCTCGTACCTACACAAACAAATAAGAACCTCGCAACCAACGCGATAAAGGGGTTGTCAAGCCCTTCACGGTCACTTACGAGAGTGAGATCTGATAGAGATAATAATAATAAGATAAATATTTTTGGTATTTTATGATATAGATTGGAAAATAAAGATTGCAAAGTAAAATAGATTGGAAACTTATATGATGGAGAATAGATCCAGGGGCCATAGGTTTTACTAGTGGCTTCTCTCAAGATAGCATAAGTATTATGGTGGGTGAACAAATTACTATCGAGCAATTGATAGAAAAGTGCATAATTATGAGAATATCTAGGCATGATCATGTATATAGGCATCACGTCCATGACAAGTAGACCGAGACGATTCTGCATCTACTACTATTACTCCAGACATCGACCGCTATCTAGCATGCATCTAGAGTATTAAGTTCATAAGAACAGAGTAATACATTAGGCAAGATGACATGATGTAGAGCGATAAACTCAAGAATATGATATAAACCCCATCTTTTTATCCTCGATGGCAACAATACAATACATGCCTTGCTACCCCTGTTGTCACTGGGAAAGGACACCGCCAACCCAAAGCTAAGCACTTCTCCCATTGCAAGAAAGATCAATCTAGTAGGCCAAACCAAACTGATAATTCGAAGAGACTTGCAAAGATAACCAATCATACATAAAAGATTTCAGAGAAGAATCAAATATTGTTCATAGATAAACTCGATCATAAACCCACAATTCATCGGATCTCGACAAACACACCGCAAAAAGAGTTACATCAAATAGGTCTCCAAGAAGATCAAGGAGAACATTGTATTGAGATCCAAAGAGAGAGAAGAAGCCATCTAGCTAATAACTATGGACCCGAAGGTCTGAGGTAAACTACTCACACATCATCGGAGGGGCCATGGAGTTGATGTAGAGGCCCTCCGTGATCGATTCCCCCTCCGGTGGAGCTCCAGAAAAGGCCCCAAGATGGGATCTCTTGGGTACAGAAGGTTGCGGCGGTGGAAATAGGGTTTCGTGGTACTCCTGGATGTTTTCGGGCTATATGAATATATAGGAGGAAGAAGTAGGTCGGTGGGGCCACGAGGGGCCCCCTAGGGGGAGGGTGCGCACCCTGCCTCGTGGCCTCCTTGTTGGTTGCTTGACGTCCACTCCAAGTCCCTTGGATCACGTTCGTTCAAAAAATAACTCTCTCGAAGGTTTTATTTTTTTTGATTCTGTTTGATATTCCTTTTCTGCGAAACACTGAAATAGGCAAAAAAACATCAATTTGCACTGGGCCTTGGGTAGTAGGTTAGTCCCAAAAATAATATAAAAGTGTCTAGATAAGCCCATTACCATCCAAAACAGATAATATAATAGCATGGAACAATCAAAAATTATAGATACGTCGGAGACGTATCAAGCATCCCCAAGCTTAATTCCTGCTCGTCCTCGAGTAAGTAAATGATAACAATAGAATTTTTGATGTGGAATGCTACCTAGCATAATTCTCAATGTAATTTTCTTTATTGTGGCATGAATATTCAGATCCAAAAGATTCAAGACAAGTGTTTAATATTGACATAAAAATAATAATACTTCAAGCATACTAACTAAGCAAGCATGTCTTCTCAAAATAACATGGCAAAAGAAAGTTCATCCCTACAAAATCATATAGCTTGGTCATGCTTCATTTTCATCACACAAGAATGCTCTCATCTTGCACAACCCCGATGACAAGCGAAGCAATTGTTTGATACTTTAGTAATCTCAAACTTTTTTCAGCTTTCACGCAATACATGAGCATGAGCCATGGATATAACACTATGGGTGGAATAGAATAATGATAGGGGGTTATGTGGAGAAGACAAAATGAGAAAGTCTCACATCGATGAGGCTAATCAACGGGCTAGGGAGATGCCCATCAATTGATGTCAATGTAAGGAGTAGGGATGGCCATGCAACGGATGCACTAGAGCTATAAATGTATGAAACCTCGACAAAATAAACTAAGTGGGTGTGCATCCAACTTGCTTGCTCACAAAGACCTAGGGCATTTGAGGAAGCCCATTGTTGGAATATACAAGACAAGTTCTATAATGAAAAATTCCCACTAGTATATGAAAGTGACAAAACAAGAGACTCTCTATCATAAAGATCATGGTGCTACTTTGAAGGACAAGTGTGGAAAAAAGGATAGTAGCATTGCCCCCTTTTTTTTCTTTTTTTCCTTTTTTTGGGCCTTTCTTTTTTTATTTGGCCTTTTTTTTCTGGGACAATGCTCCATTAATGATGATCATCACACTTCTATCTATTTACAACTCAATGATTACAACTCGATACTAGAACAAAATATGACTCTATATGAATGCCTCCGACGGTGTACCGGGAAGGGCAATGAATCAAGAGTGACATGTATGAAAAATTATGCATGGTGGCTTTGCCACAAATACGATGTCAACTACATGATCATGCAAAGCAATATGACAATGATGAAGCGTGTCATAAATGAAACGGTGGAAAGTTGCATGGCAATATATCTCGGAATGGCTATGGAAATGCCATAATAGGTAGGTATGGTGGCTGTTTTGAGGAAGATATAAGGAGGTTTATGTGTGATAGAGCGTATCATATCACGGGGTTTGGATGCACCGGCGAAGTTTTCACCAACTCTCAGTGTGAGAAAGGGCAATGCACGGTACCGAATAGGCTAGCAATGATGGAAGGGTGAGAGTGCGTATAATCCATGGACTCAACATCAGTCATAAAGAACTCACATAATTATTGCAAAAATCTACAAGTCATCAAAACCAAGCACTACGCGCATGCTCCGAGGGGGATATATTGGTAGGAAAAGACCATCGCTCGTCCCCGATCGCCACTCATAAGGAAGACAATCTAAGAACACCTCATGTTTCAAATTTGTTACACAACGTTTACCATACGTGCATGCTACGGGACTTGCAAACTTCAAAACAAGTATTTCTCAATTTCACAATTACTCAACTAGCACACTCTAATATCACCACCTTTATATCTCAAAACAATTATCAAGTATCAAACTTCTCATAGTATTCAATGCACTTTCTATGATAGTTTTTATTATACCCATCTTGGATGCCTATCATATTAGGACTAGTTTCATAACCAAATAAAATTACCATGCTGTTATAAAGGACTCTCAAAATAATATAAGGGAAGCATGATATATCAATAATTTCTATAAAATAAAACCACCACCGTGCTCTAAAAGATATAAGTGAAGCACTAGAGCATAATTATCTAGCTCAAAAGATATAAGTGAAGCACATAGAGTATTCTAATAAATTTCAATTCATGTGTGTCTCTCCCAAAAGGTGTGTACAGCAAGGATGATTGTGGTAAACTAAAAAGCAAAGACAAAAATCATACAAGATGCTCCGAGCAAAACACATATCATCTGGTGAATAAAAATATAGCCTCAAGTAAAGTTACCGATAGAAGAAGATGAAAGAGGGGACGCCTTCCGGGGCATCCCCAAGCTTAGGCTTTTGGTTGTCCTTGTATTTTACCTTGGTGTAAAATGGGCATCCCCAAGCTTAGGCTCTTCCCACTCCTTGTTCCATAATCCATCAAATCTTTACCCAAAACTTGAAAACTACGCAACACAAAACTTAAATAGAAAATCTCATGAGCTCCGTTAGTACAAGAAAACAAACCACCACTTAAGGTACTGTAATGAACTCATTCTTTATTTATATTGGTGTTAAACCTAATTTATTCCAACTTCTCTATGGTTCATAACCTCCGATACTAGCCATAGATTCATCAAAATAAGCAAACAACACGCGAAAACCAGAATCTGTCAAAAACAGAACAGTCTGTAGTAATATGTAGGTTTAGAATACTTCTGTAACCCCAAAAATTCTAAAATAAATTTCCGGACGTGAGGAATTTATCTATTAATCATCTGCAAAAAGAATCAACTTAATCACACTCTCAGTAAAAAATGGCAGCAAATCTCGTGAGCACTAAAGTTTCTGTTTTTTTACAGCAAGATCGCAAAGACTTTCCCCAAGTCTTCCCAAAGGTTCTACTTGGCAAAAAGACTAATTAAAAGCATAAAACAACATATAAGTAGAGTCCAGATGAATTATTTATTACTAAACAGAACCAAAAGTCAAGGAACAAAAATAAAATTGGGTTGCCTCCCAACAAGCGCTATCGTTTAACGCCCCTAGCTAGGCATAAAAGCAAGAATAGATCTAGGTATTATCACATTTGGTATGCAATCCATAAGTGGCTCTCATAATAGATTCATAAGGTAATTTAATTTTCTTTCTAGGAAAGTGTTCCATGCCTTTCCTTAATGGAAATTGGAATCTAATATTTAATTTTTTCATATCAATAATTACACCAATCGTTCTAAGGAAAGGCCTACCAAGAATGATAGGACATGTAGGATTGCAATCAATATCAAGAACAATGAAATTATGGGCACATAATTCCTATTTGCAACAATAAGAACATCATTAATCCTTCCCATGGGTTTCTTAATAGTGAAATCCGCAAGGCACAAACTTAAATAACAATCATCAAATTCACGGAAACATAACACATCACACAAAGTTTTTGGAATCGTGGAAACGCTAGCACCCAAATCACATAAAGCATAACATTCATGATCTTTAATCTTAATTTTAATAGTAGGTTCCCACTCATCATGAAGTTTTCTAGGGATAGAAACTTCCAATTCAAGCTTTTCTTCATAAGATTGCATTAAAGCATCAACAATATGTTTAGTAAAAGCTTTATTTTGACTATAAGCATGCAGAGAATTTAACACGGATTGCAACAAGGAAATACAATCTATTAAAGAACAATTATCATAACTAAATTCTCTGAAATCCAAAATAGTGGGTTCATTGCTATGTAAAGTTTTTACCTCATCACTCCCACTTTTGCCAAATTTTACATCAAGATCTAAAAACTCCGAATCATTGGGCCGCTTTTTAACTAAAGTTGACTCATCTCCAGTCCCATCATTATCAAGATTCGTATTGCAAAACAAAGATTTAATAGGAGACACATCAATCACTTTTAGATCTTCATCCTTATTATCAAGAAAACTAGAAGAACACGCTTTCACAAAGCAATCTTTTTTAGCACGCATCCTTGCGGTTCTTTCCTCGCACTCATCAATGGAAATTGTCAAAGCTTGCCTGCAGGTCGACTCTAGAGGATCCCCGGGTACCGAGCTCGAATTCGCCCTATAGTGAGTCGTATTACAATTCACTGGCCGTCGTTTTACCACGTTGCTGGCCAACTCGTCAACTTAGCCAATTTTTCTTCAATCAAGGTATTGGAACTCTTTTGCGAACTAATAAATTCTTTAATATTAGATTCAAAATCAGAGGGAGTCTTATTATAATTTCCATAAGAATTGTTGTAGGAATTACCATAATTATTAGAGGAATTACTA